>NW_022280058.1:1686441-1698940 GCF_004355925.1 Anarrhichthys ocellatus | reverse complement strand
TGTGTGTGTGTGTGTGTGTGTGTGTGTGTGTGTGTGTGTGTGTGTGTCAAACAGGCCCCACGTTATCTCCTCTCCTCGATCGATATGTAGTTCAATCAGCCCTATATTTGTGTGCTGCTCATACAAACACCTCCATGTTTAAGGGACTATCAAGATCTCATGTTCATGGGTGCATCGACGTAATCATCTCCAACCTATGGATGACGGGAGATCATATTGGTTGGGCTCAATTTGGATGTGCCCGCACGCCGCTTACGGCGCTGCAGCAACACCTAAATGGAGTGCAGGCGGCATATGAGGTGGCAGTCGCCAAATCTCTTATCATCTGATAATCAAACAGCAGCAGGTAGTCAAGATGCTGTGCTAAACTTTAATTAAATATTTTGCTTTAAAGTGTTGGCAAAGACGGCAAGGGGCCTTTTTCTATTTCAAGATCTTTATTGTCATATGCACAACAATTACAGCGAAGCTGTCGTTGGCAATGAAAGTCTTGGATCCCAGTCTCCTTCCAACAGTGCTCATTAGATACGTATTTATAAAAAAAGAAGGGAAAATCACATTAAAGTAAAAGCAAAATGGAAAATCTAATATAAAAGTGCAAGTTTATATATACTGCTCAAATATAAACATACATAAAATACAAGTAAAGTTATATACATTTATGGTATACAGTATTACAAATGAATCCACTGAATATAATCAAGTATAGTACATGTGTATGCATAAGGAGAAGTGATAAATATACAGAGAGGTGTAAAACAGTAATTAAAGTATATAGAAGTAAAGTGACAGTATCATGGTAAGGCGTCATAGTGGCTCATGGTCTGTAGTCTGAAGCTGTCCCTGATCCTGGTGGTGCGGACCGTCTGCTAGACAGCAGCCGGCTGAACAGTTTGAGTCCGGGATCATTGAAGTTCCTGATTGTTTAACTGTTGCAGAGTGTCCGGAGTCCATGATGAGCCTCCTCAGACTGCAGACATCATGGGGATGGAGTCTGAGTGGTGATCTGCTGACTCTCTCCCCTATAGAGGCCCCATTGATGATGATGGTGATGATGGTGATGGTCTGTCTCTTCCTGTAGTCCACAATGCCGCTGTGATGGAGGTTGTTGGCACCAAGATGTCAGGGCTCTGACCTCCTCTCCGTAGACCGTGTCATCGCCCTCAGTGATTATTGATTGGGTGATTGATGGATGCTGACCCATGCTCTATGAACAGCATTTTCACATACGGTGTTCCTCTGGTCCAGGTGGGAGTGGGCAGCGTTGAAGTCGGGTGATAGCGTTGATCAATGAATTGAAGTGGGTCCAGTGAGTCAGGGAGGAGATGAAGGATTAGACTAACCGCTCAAAGCGCTTCGTGATGATGGAGGTGAGTGCGACTGGGTGGTAGTTGTTCAGGCAGAGGGCTTTGGTCTTTTTGGCGACAGGGACAATGGTGGTGACGACAGACTGGATCAGTGAGAGGTCTAAAATGTCTGTGAAAACATCTTCCAGTTGATCCGCACACGCCATGAGAGCTCAGACAGGGATGCCATCAGGTCCAGCCGCCTTGCATGGGTTAACCCTTTTAAAACATCTGCACACATCTGCCCTGGATATTACTAGCTGGGGAGCTGGTCTCAAAGCATAGGTAGAACGTGTGCAGTTCCTCTGGGAGAGATGCAGACATTAGTCTGTGATGGTTCTCGGTCCAGCACTCGATTCTGGTGTTGGAGCCCTGCCAGTTAGACTCAACTTTGTCCATTTATTGTTTCTTCGCACTGCTAATAGCCCTGTGGAGCGCATACCTGGATCTCCTTTAGTCATGACTCAGCTTTTTATTGGTACACGTGGTATGGAGTCAATTCAGATTGGGAAAAGTGGCATGTGCTGCAATGAATTATAATGGAGTGGAAACCACGCCCAACTGGCACTCTGCCGATCCGGTTTTGGAGAGCACACATCGCTGCCAATTCAGCACTGCGAAAACAATGCTCACAGACAAACAGCCTTACAGAAGCATACACATGCAGATATTTCTGTTTAAAACGACGTCTTTCCAAATCACAGCACATGCCTTTTTCTGTGTGTTTTCTTCTTTTGCTTTTTATTTACGTAACCCCAATTTACAAGTTTGTGTTGCAGAGCTTTACAATCTTAACACAGCATACATAATGTAGCTGTGTTGCTGGGGCACAGAATCAGACTCCATAAGAATAACAGACTATCATCTCACTTGAATATCCTTTATTCTCCCTTTGGTCATATTGATTTTATTTCAGTGTCAGCTCTCAGGTTAGAATATTGGGAGATTTACATTCACTGACATGCTGGAAACACAAGTAGCATCACTAAAAACATCAACCCGTGCTTCCTGCCTGGCGGCATCCGTTCCCGGGCACGCAAGTTCAAATGCATGAAAATCTGAGCTCAACGAATATATTTTTTACCTTCCTCGACTCCCTCCCGCTATCCTCACCCACACCGTCTCCCCCCGAAATCAACTCTTGCTATAATGCTCCCCTGAAAAAGCAACACAGCAACACGCAGTATGTTTGCAAGTGATTGTTTCTTACCTCCGTGCGAGAGCAGTGTTTCACCTTGTGTGTTTGTGGTTGTGTGTGTGTACATTGCATGTTTGTGCTGTAATGATTGCTGCGGGTATGTGGGGAAATGAGGATGGATCAGTGTAAAGAAGGGAAGAACAGAAGACAATACACAAACAACGAGAACGGAACGAGACAAAATGAGCCACATATCAATCTGAGACAGGAGGAGAGATTTGTTTAAGCTCTCTGAATCCTCTTTCCTTTCTGATGAATGTATTCAATGCCCCCCTCCCCTCTCCCCCCCCCTCTCCCCTTATGAATTCTAAATGATCCATGTGCCAAATACTCTCCTCTTATCAGAGTCTTAGTTTGAGCAGTGTTGTTGTTATCTGAGACGGAGCAACGGAGGAGGCACGTTTTGCTTTCGGTTGATGTTATTGAGTTTCCTAATTCCCCTCTCTCTCTATCTGTGTGTTTTTTGTTTGTGCCCTACAGTGCAATCACTTTGGACAATCAGCTGGTCGTCTTGGCAACCACGGCGGCAGACGCCGGACGCTACCACGTCGAGGCGGTGAACGAGATGACGGGAGAGAATGTGACGAGTCCCGCCATCTACCTGAGCATCTCAGGTATAGTGACGTTCCGACTGGTTCCAAAAGGTTCGGGTGTAAGATCCAAATGGAATGAACTCGGTGTTCAATCAGTAAGTGAAACCAGGCAGCAGATTTAAATCTCACTAAGGAGCTTAGTTTATTCCAGAATCAAATTTGACTGATTGTGGATTAGAAGATTATCAGAGCCTTTGAGAATTCGCTACTTCCTCATTATTTGACTTTGTTTCACCTTTTTCAGGCCTTTGGGAAGCTTGATTGGGTTCTCTGTGTCATCACTAGGTTTGGGATTTGTTAGCATTTCATCCAGTTTGATGAGAAAAACAAAACAAACTGAAACTCAAAGATTCAGTGGAAATCTGCACCACTTGTTGGTTTAGAAGGAGGTTTGAGTGGTGGCGTGATTACTGTTGACAACCCGTAGATACAAATGAGACGAGCAGTAGAGGATGTGAATGTTGATCAAAAACCACATCTGACACATTAGAAAAACTCACAGGCTGAAAGAGAAAGAAGACTAAATACTTACAAAGTAAAACTGTAAGGTCCAGTCATGATCGTAGACTGATGTTAAGTGGTGTTACGAGTCAATGTCCTAGTTTTTGTAACCCACGACTGACTTTGACTGAGAACAAACACTGGCCTGGTGAGCTTTATTGCGGCCATACCTTCTTGACATTTCAGCTTAGGCTACGGGCTATTTGTTGTTGCCGAACGAGCTCGTAGGAGCGGCTTGTTGCTAAAATGAGAATAGCAGGTCCACCTTAAAGGTCAGCCCACCTTAAGTGAGCCTGGAGCGTTGTTGTCGCTAGCTTCCAGGCTAACCCCTGTCCCTCTAATAAGCAGGTGGCAACCAAGACATGCACACTTGGCTTGGGCCTTGAGGAGTTGTTGTGTTTTATTGTTTATTACAGCCCAGATTTAGATGTTGATCAAGATGCTGCTGGCTAGTTGCTGGTGACCACAGACTCTTCATCATCAGTGCCTGTTGATGTGTGTTTTTATGTAAAGTCATGCTAGCTCCCTTTTTAAATTAGAAAGATCCTGAACGAATGAATCGTTTTGGGTGAGTGAATGTTGGTGAATGGAGTTCATTCTTTCTTCATTTAGAAAGAAACCGGCTGCACTCGCAGGAGCTGATAAGTTCTGTGACTTTTTTCTTTTTTGCCTCCCTCTTCTGTGTCCCTGCCTCTGTCACAGCCTTTATCGCTGAATCACTTTATGTCCTTCTCTCTGTATCGCTTCTCCTTGGAGGCCAGAGGATAGACTATACTGTCTAACAGTCCTTCAGCCCAAGTGTTCGCTATGGTTAAATGAGAGGAGGAGGAGAGAGGGAGCACTCTGTCCCTTGTGGCTGTATAGAGTTTTAATTAGATTCTCTTTACAGGGTTGTATCCTTTGGCATCCTTTGTCACAAATACACACACACACACACACACACAATCGCATAAATATACGCACAGTACCTTGTTACAGCTGTCAGAGGGGAGTACTCCCCTGGGCGTCTTTTAGGAATTGTAAGGCTATAGTTAGGCTTCACTGATCAGTCTTCGGTCATAAACGTCTGCGTGTGTGTGTGTGTGTGTGTGTGTGTGTGTGTGTTTCTTTTTATCCGTGTGTTTTTTCTACAATAAACATTTCTTGGGTAAATATCCTTTGCTATAAAGCAGCATGTTTGCTTGAGTTATTTGTTATCGAGATTGGAGACGAAGAGAGGAAAGAGGGATGAAATAAAAACTGGCGGACAAGTGAAAGAGTCACAAGGATGCGAGGAGCAAAGACAAAAACAAACAAACAAGGAACCACATTTCTTCTTCCTTTATTTTCACTCCTCCACATTAGACCTCCATTGGTCGGTTGGTTGGTTTTGGAAATGGAGATGTTACAGATGTGATTTGTTTGGAACGTTGGATCATTTTACATGTGTCCGCCACGTAGCAAACCACACTGATACCCTGCAAGATGACAATGCAAACAGTAAGTCATGACCTGATAGAAAAGATGCCTGTATTGAGTGTGCACACTGAGCAGCAGACTGGGCCTATTAACCTATGACGGATAGAGACCAGTCAAGGTTTGACAGCAGGAAGTTTGAATGGAACCAGGTTAACTGACCTCCAACACAACAATCGTGTGAATAAACTCATGCAAATTGTGTTTTTTGTTCATCTGCACTTCCTCTCTCTCTCTCTCTCTCTCTCTCTCTCTCTCTCTCTCTCTTTTACATTTCCTGTCCTATCTCTGTCTCCTTCCATTTCCCGTCTCCCCTCTTTTCACTTTTCCGTTCCATTAAGCAGCATCTGAAGACGGAAGTTCATAGCTGTCTGTCAAATTTTCTATTTCTAAAAATGTTGTCTTTCTTTTCAGAAATTCGCCGGAATAAATGAGATACCTATTTCCTATTCTTCCCCTTTCTTACTTTGATTTGAGCGTTGTGCTCTACAGAGAGAAACAAGAGAAAGAGGATTGGTAGAAAAAGAGACAGAAAAGGAAGAATTAATGAAGTGAGTCACGGATGTAGACTGAGAATATGACCAACAACTTGTTCTTTTGGAGACTGCTGGCAGAGAAAGCTCTTTTGTCTCTGTGCATACAAGCACGGGGCATTAACACTTAAGATGCGGTCACTTTTCTAAGACCTGCTTGTAACGTTTGTGCCCTGTGAAGATTGACGCTGAAAATCTTTTGGCTAATCCACAAAGTGCGTAAGAGCCGAGGAAAGTAGGTGCACAGCTTGACAGATCCATTATCTGCATGTCGCTGACCACTATCCTGTAAGTGTGGCCTGGACTGCTGAAAAACAATAAAGAAAAAGCACCGAATGTCATCCGTGGTGGAGCTGGAACAGCCACAATTGATAGCAGCTCAACAGCTTGGTGAGAGGTCACACACTGCAATCACTGGAAGAACAGCCCGCCTCTGAAATAAACAGCTACTGGAGCTATTTTTATTTTTATTTTTTATCACCGCCGACAACATATGGTGTCACAGAGGACACTTTCAGCCAGTTGACGCTGCATACTGAACATGGCAGATTGATAGAGGATGAATCTTAAATATGCAACGAAGAACATGTGCCGTCCAAATATCAAGTTAATCAACGTGACAAATCACTTCTACACAGCCGCTCCGGAGAGGGGGGGGTGTCAGAGTCTAGGTGCAGATCTGGTCAATTAGTGACGTCATACTTGTCCTCAGTGTTTTTGCATTAGAAGGAAAGAATTCTAACGGCCTCTGGGTATTTCTGTTAGTGACAGGAGATGAGGATCCCTTCTCCAATTAATTAAGCTCCACGCATACCTGCTATCATCTCTCCCTCCCTGTCTCTCTTTAACACGCACACACTCACACCTCAGCCTGTCAGTCAAAACAGCAGTCAGTCTCCCTCTTGCCCAGAAGAGTGTGGGCATGTCTGTGTGCTGCTCCTCAGTTCCCAGCGCTGGCGGTCTTTGTAGATTTGCACATCAGAACATTAGAGCAGCAGAATATCCCCAAAGAGAACAGTCGCTGGAGGGAGTGATCTCCCACGCACATGAAAGCACGCCGACGCGCTAACGTACACATGCCAAAGACACATGCCCGGATACACACTGCATATATCTCGACATCATCAAAAGACGCGTTGCAGACAAAACGACGTGACACCTCAGTCGGCCCAAGATGAAGAAGTTCTGATCCCACATGCATGGATCTCATATATACAAGAGGAGGGCGTGCAGGGTAGGCGGGAGAGAGGGACAGAAGGCAGCCGAGGGGAAAGAGAGGGTGGGAGATTGTGGCTGACGCATGTATGCTGATATAATTACTGTAGCACTTTAAATGCTATCTCAGTTCTGGGCTCAATAGTTGATCAGCTGCCTTTATCTTCTCTATAGAGAAGACAGTAATGTCACGCTTGTTAGTGATTGCTGAACTGCAAAAATAGCTGAGAATGTCACGTGCTCACATAGAAGCTTACCGAGTGCTTCCTTTTAAAATGGGCACTCCAGCGGTTTAGCATTTCCTTTACATGAAGTTTGGGAACTTGTAAGACAGATTGTCTTTTTTTTTTTTTATCGATCCATGCAGTAGAGGCCAAGGCGCCCTGACTTTTAGTCCCTAAATGCAATTGATTGTATCTTGTCGTTAGACGCTTGCTGTAAATGCTCACATCTTTCAAATTCCACAATACGTCTTTGTGATATTGTAGCACAGGGCTTTCTCTTATACATTTTGTCTCCAAAGCCAAGCTGACTTCTGTGACATCACTCAGACTCGACATAGCGCCCTCTAGAACCAAAGAAAACTCTTTTCCCTCCTCATTTTTTTCACTGATCGATGATTAAAATGTGCGTAGTTCCCCTTTAACATGCTCTACATACTGTACCTCCATAATTAGTGTGTGGCAGAAGTGAATGTGAAACTTTCTGCAAAGTTTCTAGGACCAAGTTGTCTCGCACACAAGAAAGTTGGAAGAAAGAGGGAAATTTCCAACTTGTCTTTGAAGCCTCGTAGTTCTGCACATTAATGATTTGAGTTTGATTCTGCTGAATAAAGAACAGAGACATTCAGCAGGCAGTCATTCTCTCAAGTACCGTAAACAGTGCGCGAGCTGAACGGAGTGCAAATATAGAGACGAGCAAGCACAAAGCGGAGACGAGGAGACGCGGCAGCAACACAGAAGACGAAGTTGAACGGAGAGCTGAGGGACAGGTTGACTCTAAGTGCATGAACGCTTTGTAACCTCATAACCTTTTGTAACCTTAACTACTGTATGTGTGTGTGTCGGGGAAGGCGTGGGTGTCTGAGTTTGATTACCTCGGTTTAGTGATTGGAAGAGAGACTGTCTGAGTTTGATTACGCCTCCTGTCTGAGACTCCCCTGGTGTCTGCCATTTTACATCACTCCCATTTCTCCATCTGACTCGGCTGGCCTCCCTCTAACCCAGACTATACACAGTGTGTATACACACACAGGATTGGTTGCGGAAGTAGATATGAAAGAAGAGAAGAGAACGTTTTGCTTGGAACATTTTGAGCAGCATATGGCACATGACACACAGCTTACTGTCTGTTAAAAAAAAAAAAAGAAGCTTTTACACACTGCAACCTGTTTGTGTAAGCGTGTGTGTGCACTCGGCGATTACGTTTGTGTTGTTATTTTTTTGCATGCCTGTGTGTCTCTGTCATTTGTTTCTTCCCCTCCTTCCCAGATGTTCCCTTTACACATCACCGACTCTTAAATGAGAGCCTGCCATGGATCTTTCTGTGCATGTGCGTGTGTGTGTGTGTGTGTGTGTGCGCGCGTGTGTGTATGTGTGTGTGCGTCTAAACATCCGTGTGTGTGTCTTTGCTCCAGGTCCCATGCCAGTTCTATGGCGCGTCTAATTGGAGGTATTTTAGTGTCCCGGAGTGAGTGAGTTTGTGATTGTGTTTTTGTTGGGTGGAAAGCATGTGGTTTGAGTGTATGCACATGTTTGCACATGTGTGTGTGTGTGTGTTTGTGTTAGTTTGTTGTCGTGTCGCAGACCCCGATACTTGTGAGCGCTTCATTTAAAAATATAAAGATTCAGGATCAGACAATCCTCCGTACCCCTGTGTTCAGACGTTGTTTTCAGTGCTGCAGCTCTCATCACGCGCTCACGGTGTTTTGCATTTTTTCGCTGCCTCATGCTTTGGTGGGCTTCAAGGAAAACCATAGAAACATCGCTCACCAACATGGCAACGTAATGATCTGTGCCGCGAGCTGCCTCGGTGTGCTTCATGTGGAGACACGTCGTCTGCAGCGTCTGGTGTCGGTTTGGGCAGAAAAAGACTCGGGAGATTTTCAGTCATACCAGTGAGAGTATAGCAACAGACTTGTGGGGTAGAGATTCTCTCTCAGACGTTTTGGCTGGTGACCCCCCCCCAAAAAACAAAACGAATGCCAAATTGGATGCGGTGTAGCAACTCACCGCCCCCTGATGCAAGCGCAGGTGTACGCACTGAACAGTGACTCAAAATCTTTTCCCTTTCTCCTTGGTTTTGTTTGGAAGCAGCTGCCAATTTTCTTTATTTAGCAGGGAGATAAAAATGTTGTCTGTTTGACTCGTCTCTCATTAGCTGACAGGGAACTTCCTGCGTAGAATTTATTTTTGGCTACACTATAATTGGCAACAGCAGTGGCTCTCAGTTCCGATTATTTAGCTGTTAGTTTGATTTCCTGAATGATGGTATTAATTACAGTAAGGACAGTTTTGCCACGTTTAGTCCTGAAGGTAGAGGAAAAGAACATCGCACTCAACAAAACACAAAACAAGAAGAGATGTGAGGTCCAAAAAGTACAAAATCCACTTGGTGCACCTGTTGGTGATTGGCCCTTGATGAGGAAAGACACAACCTTGAAGCTAAATGACAATCACACACTGAAGATCAGCAGAAAATGAACCTGCAAGTACTTTGATAATTATTGTTAATTGAAAAGATTTCCTAGTTCAAGTTTCCCAAATGTGGAGGATTTGCTGCTCTTTTCTCTTTTACTGCTGACGCTTGAATCATTTTTTTTTGAGACAATTTATAGACTAAAGATTTTACAGTATTGTTTGACGGATCCTCACCCATGCTCTGTTTTTAGCTGATAAACAAAGATGTTCTGATATCATTTTGTCCTTCCCCGATACTGAATCGGATGCCATAACTTTAGTGAAGTTGGTGTAAACTGTCAAAAATTCTAAATGCTTTTTGACTTTATTGTTATTATCTATTGTGGTTATTTGAATAAAGAAACACAATTCAAAAGTTAGGGAATGAATGATTGTACTTTTTTTCATACTTGCTTTGATTAACAAAAAAAAGCTTGGTATTAGTTGTAATTATATATTATAAGCTGCTTAGAGGGTTGAACAGAAAGTTAAACAATAATTCCCTCTGATATCTATCAAAAATATTTTATTTTACAGTTATAATTCAAGTTTCTCACCAAAAACTACATTTTACAAGATTTTATTTCAACACATCATAATAGAGTCACAATTTACCTTCGACCAAAGCTACTTTTTTACTGAATAGAGCTTGAGCGCATCACAACGTAACATAGTTCAACCTCCTTAACGTTAGCCGTTAGCTCCGTTATTTAGCCAGGCAGTGCTGTGCTGCCCACCGGCTGCTAACTGCTAAGCTAGCTCTTTACCTAGATTTGTTGTTCACAATGTAGCATTATCAGGAAAAAAACAAGTGTGCACGTGAGTGTTTGTCCACAGGTGTGTAGTACTAGTTTGCACATGTTCAGTAATTATATACATTCACACTTTACAACTCTTAGTAAACAATACTCACTCCGCTCAGTACCTCAGCTGTCATGTCTACACTCAGAGGCAGCAACAAGCAAACACTGACACTTATCTTGGCCCTGCATGTTGTGCATGCGGTCATCTTAAGGCAGCCAGATACAGCAGTTTCTGCAGACACCGGTTTGAACAAGTTCATTTGAAAATAGAGTTTTGAGATAAAAGAAAACACCACATGGGCTTCAGTGTGTTCAGGCTTTCTTGCCAAATAACTCCAAATTTTTGCACAGCAGCCTTCATTCTGTGACCATCTGTGATAGCTCTCGAATATCACACGGCTAGAAAAAGCTTCACTTTTACTGTGGTGGTTAAATCAGGACGTTTCTTTCAGTCGTAGCTGGAGTAAAATTGATAAAAAGCTGAATATCGGTGTTTCTACTCTGGTGTTAAATACTGGGGAGTAAGATTGCAGGATATAACCTGCAGTTAAGACTCGGCTACATGATTTCCATCCCGAGGAATGGTGAAAGGTGGTTCCATAATTATTTATATGCCGTGACAAATCTACGGTCCAGCCCAAGTCAACCTATTTGAAGAGATTGCGTAGGAAGGCTTGTGTGCAAGCTGTCCAAAGGCTAGTTATGTAGATAACCATCCTGAAGGTCACTTAACAAAATCACTGATGCATTTAATTGCATGTAAACCTTGGAGAATGAGTACCAGTATGCTGGAGTCTGACACACTTCTGTAACCTGCAAGGTTAATTTGAAAGATCTAACCTTGTGTGAGCACTGCAACGATCTTTTTTTGTATCGGAAGTCTGGTCGTTTGTAGTCTACGGACGTGGAACACACACACACACACACACACGATCATACAAATAGGCACTAATACTCAGTGCTTTTAATGCAGAGGATTGGATAATGAATCAGTTATTTGATTAATTCCTGCTACTACTGGTTCTGTCTGGAATTATTATATTCAATATGTCAGTTGCAAAGGGATCAGACTCGCCTTTGTTGATCCCCGTCTCCTCTCTGTCTCAGTCCCTTCTCTCTTTCTCTCTCAGTGTGATGAGGCTCCTCTGTGGTTTTATAATTAAAACCTCGTCGTACGGACAGAGAGACGGAGTGATGGAAGGATGGACTGTCTCTGTCAGCATGACAAGCAATCTGTGTGTGGCTATATATGTGTGTGTGTGCTCTACTTGTTACACCTAGTTATGGATTTAATTGCATGCGTGTTTTACAGCATGATGGAAGAGATTAAGACGGATGCCCGTGTAGAAGGCTTTGACAGAGCATTTCGCAGTCGCGCGGCCGCTTAAACCGTCTTCAAATCCGAATAATATAATCAACAGACCAACAGAAGGCACCGGAAAGGCAGGTAGTGAGAAAGGTGTCCGGTGGGAGAGGAAGGAGGCCAACAGTCACAGACTGGATGGGACAAGTTTCTAAGAATCAATGAAGGAGCAGAGGTTGAGGAGCTCGAGAGGCCAGAGAACAGGAGCAGGGAGAAGCTCTAAAAGTTTTAATGTCACGCGGGTTTCTTCCAACATCGGGAGATTGTTGTCATGGCATTGTGATGTATGAATCTCCAGTCGATTCTGTGTGTGAGCATAGTGTGAACGAGCATTGTCTAAAAGGGAGCCAAACAGGCCCAGTAGTACTTTTCTCGTGGGTCACTGACGAGACATTTGATGTTTTACGGTGGTCATCGTTGCGATGGTGGGCTCCGGCTCAAACGTGCATCAAGTGCGTTGATATGTTTGTTCAGTTGAGAAGTTCAACAACAAGCAGAGGTTTGGCTAGAGCGAGGTAAACAACATAGTTGACGCACCATCTACATCTGCACTTCTCCAGGCAAACACTTAGTAGGGATACCACCTCAGCTCCCTTACAGAGATGAAATGCACGAGCACACACGAGATGCAGAATGAGGTGTCAAGTGCGCAGATAAGTAGCATGGGGCTCGCGGTTTTAATGATCCTGTCAGTCACACCGCTGCTCCTTATGGCCACATCGCTGTGCACCCTGCAACCCAAGTCTGTGTGTGTGTGTGTGTGTGTCTGTGTGTGTGTGTGTGTGTGTGTGTGTGTGTGTGTGTGTGTGTGTGT
>NW_022280058.1:1675648-1686431 GCF_004355925.1 Anarrhichthys ocellatus | reverse complement strand
TGTGTGTGTGTGTGTGTGTGTGTGTGTGTGTGTGTGTGTGTGTGTGTATGAACAGTAGTATTGGGAATAGGAGTTTCATTGCAGCTAAAGCCTCATGTTGGACGCTGCGTACATGGAGACAGACGTTTTAGTTCCCCCACTGTGTTCAGTACTGGTGCTTCATTCTGATGCTCATCGCTGTGTGAGAGTACGTGAGGCTTCACGACTCCAAACCGAGCGACCCGACGGGATACGCTGTTCATATGCCAGCTTGAATCAGCACACACTGGCTATAGTCAGGCTTTTCATAAACAGTTTTCAGAGTATCCCGAATATAAATGAAATATTATTGTGCATGCGAACACACTGATTGTCTCTGTGTGTCAGAGCTTCCTGCTGGGCGTAACAGGTTATTGGAGCAGCAGGCCAGTCAGCAGATGTTAATTTGAAGCAACAGAAGTGAAAGAGAGATTTAGGTGGGGGGGGGACGACAGAGCTGGTGAATGATGGGGAGAGATTGGATTGGTGGAACAGAAGGGAGATAAAGGAAAATAGGAGGCGAGATGATGAGGTGCTGAGGAAGGAGGATTATGTTCAGAGGCTGGAGGGAGGAGGCAAAGAGAGTGAGGTGATGGTGTCGTCGGTTGCTTCACTTAGCAATATGTTTTCACATTTACATTCTATGGAAATTCAGTGCAGAAAGTGTTTAGTTGTGCCTGTGCCCCAGGAGGCAGAGCACGTTGTCCACTAATCACAGGGCTGACTCCTCCTCTCCGCATGTTTCAGTGTCCTTGAGCAAGACACTGAACCTCAAACTCGTTTATTCCTCCATCAGTGTGTGAGAATGAGAGGCAAACTGTAAAGCTAGTTAATGAGCAAAACTGAAATATATGACACTCCCACAAAATAAAACTCAGTCTTAGTTAGTCTTTCCACTGTCCTTTAATCACTATCACCAACTCCGGTTTGAGAATAATTAACAGATATTAAAAAGAAGTAACAGTAACACTGACGGTTTCACTTTTTACGAACCCTGTTTTCCACCAAGTGTGACACACCAGGGGAAGAAACACGGACAAGCATACTCATCTATAGCTAATGGGAGTCTGATCAGCTATTTCAGCAGAAGCAAAGCTAATGAACAAGAAAACCATCAGATTTACAACATATATACGTTTAGGCTACATGTGTGTGGTATAACACACTAACAAGGTCACTCAATTAACTGCAAAGCATCATTTAAGACCAAGAGAAGACACTTAAGATATACCTTGATATTGTAAACACCAGGTTCCAGATGATATTGAATCTTATATCACAAGTAAGTAAAGTACTAATTTTAACTGCATTATGATGACGATGATGGTCTTTATCACCACTAAATCTATATACGTCTCGATACAGAAGACTATACACACAGAAACATGCAGTATGGTGATTGAGGTTGACAGTCAAGCAAACCTTTGACCGTATCTATCACCATCAAGGTATAGAATGAAGCTGGACTTTTAATCAAACATGCTGTAAACAAGTTGTGCATATTGAGGTTCATAGAGCCAGTAATGTGTCTCATTCTCACACCAATACACGCACACATTCACATCTACGAACAAATTAAGTTCCCAGTCTAACACAAGCACACAGACATCCCATTTGTTCATTAGTTGTTGCACTGACACCACGGTCTGAAAGACTGCGTGGGTGGTGCTTTAGTTTTCACTGGACTGTCATCATTTGTTAAAGCCTCGCTAAAATGAAGCCACGTTTCACACCCATTTACAAACTCTCACACACACACACACACTTCTGTATGACTGTGTGTGTTTGTCCTCTCGTCCCCTGTGCTATCAGTCTGAACGTTAGGCAGTGGTTTTATCTGAGTTTCAGGGCAGAACAAAGTACTCGCAAAGAATTAGTGGAAGAAGAAGAGATAACACAAAAAAAAAGCGAGATGAGGACAGAGAGGGATCGGGTACCAGGAAGTCAAACAAAACGAGATGAGCCGTGAGCAAGTGCAGAGCTGGGAAAGCTTTGAGGACGATAGAGATAGATGGGAAGAGAGAAAGAGAGGCAGAGTGTAAAAGTTGAAGATTGAGAGAGGATGCTGAAAACAGGAATAGATCAACAGGGCCTTTAATCCCAAAATAGTTTCCGCCCTTCTCCGCCTTCTTCCTCATCCCTACTTACCTCCCCGCCACTCCCTTCTCCCCCGCCTGGTTGTTTGAGGTGATTGAAGAAAAGAGATGTGTGTAGCCTCCGCGTATACAACGCACATACAGCAGTGTGTGTGTGTGTGTGTGTGCATGGGGACACATTGTGATCCACAGACAGACGGATGATGTCCATTACCAGGCCGTGCTGTCCGGAGTCAGGCGGAACAGCTGCAGCCAGATCTCACTGATCTATCACTGTTCTAATGAATCTGTTAACAGTCAGGCCTGACCAATCGATCTCTGAGCCATTTAATCAGCTGAGCCATTATTCTGACAGAGACCCAAACCGGTCTTGCCCACATGAGCGATCGCTTTACATATATTCATGGGCATAAAGACACGGCATGCAAACACTTATACATACAGACACTGAGTCAGTCAGCGTGGACGTGAGCTGTTGTTTATTCCAGCAGCAGGCGAACACGCAGCGTGACTGAATATCCTCTCATAAGAAGTAAACGAGATGAGCATTCAGGTAAACAGAAACAATTTGCGAGTGAGATACTGCAGGACGTTTAGATAATTATCAGGTGTTTGGCTGATCTGTTTCTATTTCCTGTATTAGGGCATTTAATTGGTGTCGGAATATCGGCCTCTCTAATGTCAGGATTTTTCTGCATGATATCATTTTAAATTGCTCATTTTTGGGTTTTGAACAATTGGTGTGACATAAAAAAAAAGCAATCTGATGGAGTCACCTGGAGGACAGGGGAGTTTTGATGGACACTGCACAATTACCTGATGAGTAATCGCTCGCACCACATTACTTTTGTTGATCAGATTCTAAAAATGGTTTGGCCACGGTGACTGTTAGGACGGAGTTGGACACCTCTTCTGAATGTAATGTTTTCACTTTGTTTCTTTCCCTTTTTCCTTTAAACTGCAGTATAAATTAGCAAAGAGTTTCAGTCTCACAGGTTCAATATGTGCTTGCCTCGGCTCTTTCTGGCTTTAAAGACTGTTCACCGACTGTTCCATATCAGTTTTAGGCACGTCAGACAAGCGTTGTCATTGGTTGGTTGTGATACTGATGGTGAAATCAAATGTCAGTTTTGGAAAGTGAGTCTGAGATAGAATGTAGATATTAGCAGTAGCATTATGCTGGCTTTGGTTTCTGATTAGTTGGTTTGTAAACGTTGGTTGTAGAAATAATCCTAACTTGCAGCTCTTAAGAATATATTGTATTCTTGTGTGTGAATACTTTGATATGATATAATGTGGGTTTTTTCGAGGGAGTTCCCCAAAGGGGATTCTCTAAATTCTTGGTATAATAGTCACATTTTTGCTCCACTCCAAAGACTTTGAGTTTCTAAGCGAATGTCTGAAAGAAGTGCCCAAAGAAACCCGGACATGTTGCCCTCCATTCATCTGACACCTTCCTGCAGACTTCGCTGCCATGCTGTGTGTAAATGAATGGACTGGTGTCAAAAGCAGCAGCCACGCAGGGAGCAGCGAATGCTTAACTGGAAAAACACTTGTTTCTAAAGGAGGCACTTCAAATTCCGCATCCTCTTATATATGAGGCTTATTTACTTAAGCCGAGGGTCTCTTAGACCCCGTCAAGTCTTTTTGGAAAAGAGATAAGGAGTAGAGAGCAGTGGCGTAACGGACCGTAGTTGGTCCGTGATCCATACGGAAGGTAACCACTATAGACGACTATAACGGCGAACTAGAAGGATAACATGAGATTTTTGACCTTTACACTGAATTTCAGGGCGGTTAAAATTATATTTTTTAGAAACCGTGGTGAAAAAAATTGCCTGGAACCTTGTATACTAGCTGCTATAACAAATTAATAACAAACACGGTCTGCATCAGCCGATAATATGGCTTATCGATGATTGCCAATCAAGCCAACAAAGAAAAAAGATTTCTAAAAGTGATATTTTCCCTGCTTATCCGATCCGTGACTCGAAACCGCGATAGTATCCGCACCGTGAGTTCTGTGACCCGTTGCTGACAGTGAAGCAGGCGAGTGAGATGAGGCAGTACCCTGCAGCATACTGGATAAAGACAAGGAAACGAGGAAACAACCTGATTTAGTAATGATGCATCTCCTCTTTCTTGTCTGTCCCGGTCCCTTCTCCATCTGGTATTTCAGCCGGAGGTGGTAGGACACACAGCAGCACCACATCACTGCCTTTTAAAGCCCCACCTTCTTGCTTCAGCTTTCTCATGTCTTCCCCGTGTCTTTCATCCCTCACGTCCCCTCTCGCTCTCTCTCTCTCTCTCTCTCTCTCTCTCTCTCTCTTGCCTTTTAATATTTCTGCAAGATCAGAGGCTTCCTATGTTTTTCTCTCTGTCTCTTATCAGAGGCGCAAACTTGCGGAAGCGGCACTCTTCTGTTGAATTGGAAATGATTTCTCTTCTTTCCGTGCCATCATTAGGCTCACACTATGAATTCAACATTTACATTTATTTCCCACTGAGAGTGCCATGTAATGACACATGGCACTCATGTTATGTTTTGATTTTACATTTCCCATGTACTTCTGTTGTTTCTTTTTAAGGTTTTTCTTTTTTTTATCAATTTCAATGGCTCTGTTTTATTCACCGTCTCATTCGTGTGCTCTTTGTTTGACTCTTCAGGTGATAAGAGGTAATGTTTAACAAGGGATCGCTGGGGTTTTTATCTCGAGTGCAGGCATCTGTTTGGGCACAAACAAACCTGAAGTCTGGAGAGAGGCGATGAGAAGAGAAGAGAGTACAAATTATGTAGGGAAAAGGGAAGAGGAGGAAGAAAGGCGGGGATAAGCTAACTTTTTTTTTCTTTCTGACAGTGAGCAAAGAGAATGTCAAAACCTGGTGACATTTGGGATTCTAAACAAGGATGATTGACACCAACTTTTACCTGCATGTGTATGGGAGACTGGGCTGTGTGTGTGTGTGTGTGTGTGTGTGTGTGTGTGTGGGCATGACTGACATGGTAAATTGGAAAGGTCAGCTGGTGCTGGTGTTTTGCTACAGACAGGCAGACAGCAGGAAGAGTCCACATTTATGGAGAGAAGGAGAATCTGAGCAATGGATGGGATGGATGAGCAGAGCGTAGGGTTGTGGAAATGCTGCGATGTAACACGTAACCCTGCTCGCTGCTGTTTATATGCTGTGTATAAATGATAACCCTCCTAAATTCTGGTCCGTTTTACAAAGTGCTACTAGATGGGGGAAACGAGAGGAAAAATACGGAAAATTTTACCATCTGGGTCCGTCGGGAGTTCCACCGAGGTCTGAGGTCAACTCTCCAGCCAGCTTATTATTTTACCAAACAGTACTGTGTGTGTGTGTGTAGACGGGGTCCACGCATCCTTGTGTTTTTGTCTCTGTGAATGTGTCAGGATTGGAAATTGGAGTGTTGCCTTTGTATGGCCATTGATATGAATTTCAAATAGGTGCGTGTCAGTGTGTGTTTTAGAGCAAGATAAAGGAACAGAGTGAAGGGAGAGTGAGATTGACAGGGTAAATTGGAATGGTAAGGGGGTTTTGGGGGGGGTTGAACTCTGGGTTTAAAACAGCCGAGAGAAAGAAAGAAAAGACCCAAATGTGTTGCTAAAAAAAAGAAAGTATCCTTTGGCTCGGGGAAGTGTGACAGCGGATGGGGAGAACGAAGCGAGGCTAAACAGGAGACTAGATTGTCACCGAAGGCAAAGCGGTGTCTGGTTGTATGTAGATGGGAAAGGAAGCAAGGAACACCCGGCGGGGCTGGTTGTGTGTCGAGAGGAGGGGTGAGTCATGGAGGGTATGGGGGTGCTGCAGCAAATAGGTGAGTCCCCTGCACAGGTCAGCTGGGATGGTAACACAGCGAGACATGACACACATAGCAACAGCAGCATTTAAACACGTGGAAAGTACAGCACACACAACAACACACAGATACTGTACTTATTCCCTGCTGTACGCACACAAACACACAGCAGACAGAGGACACGGTGACCTGCTTGTTTCTCGGCCCTTCAGGCTGCTGAGTGCCCAATGGGTGAATCTATGAATACAAATCATACTCAAGGCCCGAGACACACTTAGGCACACGCTAATACTTTCACATCACCTCAGACTGTATTTTAAAACACATCACCTTCGATCAACCATGACACTGAGAAGTGGCCATGTTTCGTATCCAGTTATAGTCATGTACCTCCATTAAATGCAGCAAGCTGGACACACTACAGAGCTGCGCAGCTGATGCGAGAGACCAGATGTCACAACACTTTTTGGAGTCGGACGCTGACAAAACAGAGGTGGTTATCATCGGCACTGAGCGACTCCGTGATCAAGTCCAGCCACTGCTCTGTCTCCTTATCCCAAATATCCACTATAATAATCCACTTTGCAATCTCACTCATGGCCTACAAGGCTTTACAATGCCCAGCACCAGAGTACATAAGTGAACTCCTTACTGTCCAAAAAGGCCTCTTAGCTCTGCGGGGTCAGGCCTGCTAGCTGTTCCAGAGTCCAGGTTAAGGTCAAAGGGTGATGGAGCGTTTGCTGTACTGGCAGTCTCCCAGTTTGATCTGCTCACACTGTTTCTGCTGAAGACAACCACCTGATTTTAAGTTGCACTTGTTATGCCTTTTGGATGATTTATTTGAACATTTCTTTTATACGGTGTTTTTAACTGTGTGCTTGTATCTTACTGTTCTCGATCGCATCCTTTTCCTTCTTTTTATTGATGTCTATGAAAAGCACCACTCATATTTGACATGAATAGAGGGCTGAGCGTTGGATCAGAAAAGCATCATCGGCCTGCACTACCGCCGTTCTCTCTGCAGTGAAGCGCACATCAATAAACACATTGATTAAGACAACAAATGATACAAGGCCTGTTTTCGCAACAATGAGGGAAGTGAAAGTTACCGGAGAATGTGTCGAGCGGACTCAGCTCTACGAGCGTCAGGCGCTTTGTTGTGTTGTGAGCACACACAACCGCTCTAGCTCACGCTCGCTCTGTTGTCCCCTGACGTCCCCATTGTTTCTCTGTTCCCGTTTGAAACTGAAGATGACTCGGTGTGACACATCATTTGAATACACACGCAGGATGGCATGCCCCCAGACCAAAGCCTTTCTGTTTGTGTGTCAGTGGGCAATTGTGTGTGTGTGTGTGTGCGCGCTGACCCTCTTTTTAGACTCTCCAAAATAATAGTCTTCCCAACGCTGCTACTTAACAGCACACACTGTGCTCTAGTTAAACGGCTGTGTTTACAATGGGTCCGGGCAGCGTGCCTTGATCTGTAGAGAACGGTATTGCGCTTACCTGTGCATCAGCATCATCTGAGCCAAGTGTTTCTGGCCCTGATCCAAGCGAGTCCACTCTCTCTAGTGGATCGCCTCACATCAATTTCAGGAGTCACATTCTCCCGGTTAAACTTTCACTCACATCATATCGATGATTTAGCTTTATACACTTCATAGTTTTGAACCAGGACCTCCAGTATTTGGAACAAGCGGCGCTACGTGTTTAATCATCATTTCGGTAAATAGAGAGCGTTGTCAAAATGAAGTCTTAAAGTGGCAGGATTTTGATTTTAAACAGATATGATCTGATGAAAAAAAGCTATTCATCCGACCTTTAATGCCGACTTTGAGCACTCAGTTTCTGATACGCTCTGGACACGTTTCAGTTGATACCAAGAAGTCCTGAGTTTCCATAACAACCCTTGTTCAAAACAGATTAATATTTATTTTGAGCAGAAATAAACTTCTAATCCCCCCTCCCTCCGCTTTCTTTCAGTACGTTTGATTGCTGCTTTTGTTTTTCTTCCTCGTCAGCTTGCTTGCTCACTCTTCATCACTTGCCACACACACATGCACACACTCTCGGAATCTAAACACACATACGCACAAACACACAGCCAAGGGTTGAGTGAGCGTCTGAGCGGCTGGATAGCAGTGTGGAGGGGTGGTGTATTGATAGATGAATGGTGACTGTAGATTTCTCTGCTAGTAGAATGTCAATGCCGTCATTTTCTCGCAGCCTACAGTCTTGCCACCTCCAGACTTCTGACAGATACAGGGAGAAAGGCAGAGGGGGAAGATAAAGGGGGAGAAGAAAAGAGTGAATGAGCGAGACAAAATTCGGTGGCTGGCAGTTGATGGATGGGCTGCAAACAGCTCGTCTTCCTCTGGACTCCATGATAACATGCCGTTCCCTCTTTCTTTCTGTCTCTTCCTCCCTCTCATCCATATCTTGCTCTCTGTCTGTATTTGTTGTTTTCTCCTCCTCAGAAGACTCTCCTTTTCCTGTGCGCCTTCCCAACTCTGAGACGCCTCAGAGTTGTCGATTTGTGGAAGCCTGTATTTTCTTGTGCTTTTAAAAAAATGTGTATTAGCTAAATGTGTCATTTTGCTGCACCCCGAGGAACCACTTGAAATCTAAATTACATATCTCCTGTTTTCCTCTTTCTCCGTCTCCCCTTTTGTCCCACTTCTCTTCATCCCATTCTCTCCGGCTGATGGACAGTTGGCAAGAAGAACCGCGGGTCGACAGGTAAAGAAGCCATTAACATTTACATTATCTTCCCCTTCTCTTTCTCTCTCTCCCTCTCTATCTAAAGAGAGAAATAAATATTGCTGTGACCCTTCACTCCCCCCCCCAGAAGGTCAGAGCTGAGGGCTGCTCAGCTAAATGCTTTGCTGCATGTCGTATTGGCAGTGGTGGTGGGCACAAGCTGTAAAAGATGTTCCACCAGCGTAGTTTCACAGTTTCTGCCTCGTTGCCAGTAAGACAAATCTACAGCGGCACACTTCTAACCTCAAGGTCAGCCTCGGGCTGGGCAATAATGCAGTGTGATGATATGATGTCTTTCAATGGAATCACATATAAACCAATTCCTCAGAAAATCTGATGCGAACAAAACGTCACGGTTTGTCCAGAGTTGTCCCATTTTTAAGTTAGGTGTCTCGAGTCCCGACAAATATCGTAAAACACTAAAATGTCCCAGTTCTCACCACAATTAAGATAATAATCAACTTGATTTCAGTGCTGACATAGACCCTTATCATGTTCTGTCCGTCTCATTAGTACCTCATCAAATATAAGAACATATTGCACCACATGTATGAATTCAACATATCGTCTGTCTGTGTGTCATTCGATCAATGTAATGTTGTGGAGGCTGTTCCTATGACGCCTGCGACTCCTTTCAGAGTGGTTAGCTGTCATGCCGAAGAGAAAGGTGTCTTTTTTAAAGAGCTTTATAAAGAGCTTTCTCCTTCCTTCGTAAAGTACTCGGCAATGAAAAAGTTTCCATTTCCGTGCTTGTGTAACAGTTTCGGGATTTGAAAACACAGTCACCCTCATTTCACCCCGATTCCACCTGAAACTGTTTATGCTCTTTTTGCACTTAAGTTCTTAATTAAATGAGAAAATACTCATTTGGGAACATTACAGCAACTACAGACGGATTCTGTAAGAACAGCAGCAGCAGTACTGGTGTCGGCGTAGCTTTTAGAGAGCCATGTGGCAGCAAAAAGACCGAGAACAACAGCGACGGGTCTTCGGATATTGCAGTGGGAAGACTATTCTGTGTTACTGTGGTGGCAGACCCAAATTTGACTGCCTGGTCTAACTCGCGGGCTTCACTTTTTTCCCCCACTTCTTTAGGAAACATTCTGTCTGCTACACACATGCTAACTCATTTTCCCCACAGCACCACTTGAGCGTCGATCACCGAGGCGCCAGCGTTCCTCTCCGCCACATTTCAAGCAGACCTCTCGCTGCAGAAACAGACCGGGCCAAAGTGCTTAGAAATGCCACAAGAGTTTCTCTCTGCTGATATGCAAACACTGAGTTACAGAGAACACAGAGCGCTTGAGCCCTCTAATAATGTTCCTTCATGGGCACACATACTGCCATTGCTACGATTTCCCGACGTAGTTCTTCTTTTAGAGTACAAACTCTTTGTGAACGCTTGAGCGCCTTATTTTTTTCTTTTTATGTAAGAATTAATCCCATGAGCCGCTGTCGTGTGTTGTTGATTTTCAGAATTAATGAGGGATAAAAATAGTTAAGTTTTACTTTTCTTCACTGTACCAAACCAAGTTTGCGAGCACGAAGCAATCGCACTTGCCCTTATTCCAGTATGGTGATGATGAAATGTTACCTCATTATGTCATTGTGGGTTTTGTCAAGCAGCTCCCCAAAACAAACGCAACTGATATAATACTCAAAATTAATCAAATAATAATCATTGAGCTCTCCCGAGAGCTCAACTCCCACGCTGCCTCTCCATTACTGCTACATGTTTCTCGCTTCTTCTTCTTCTTCTCTTTCTTTATCGTCTCCCCATCTCCGCCCTCCATCACTTATGTGGCGCGATGACAGAGATAGATGGAGGATTTGGCAGCTGAAGGAAGAGATGAATATTTTAAATCGGGCATCTTTCTCGCTCCTCTCACTACTTCACATTGTCTGTGCCTGTCTCCCCTTGGGGCTTGGATCTTCTACTCTTGGTGTGGTGTGGCTTTATATGTGTCTGTGTGTGTGAGGGGGGGGGGGGGGGCATGTCTTGGCTTGTGGTTTCATATTGGCATTCTAAGGCAAGTGCAGTCAGACGGTGACACTTAGCTGTCAGCATGCAGCATTAATGAGTGCAGTG
>NW_022280058.1:1674030-1675638 GCF_004355925.1 Anarrhichthys ocellatus | reverse complement strand
TCTCCAGCCATAGAAAGATCACACACACACACACACCCACACACACAACTGACTCACTGACACAATAGGGAGTGTGGAGTGACTGACAGGTTTAATAGGAGAACAAGCTGTAATCTGAGAGAATCCATTTGAAGAGGGATTACATTCTAATCTGTGGATGGAATAGCCTTTCATCTCTCTCTCTCTCTCTCTCTCTCTCATCCACCTCTCTCGCTCTCTATTTATCCATCTTTATCTCCTTCCTGCCCTAAAGCTGCACCAATCCTTTTAACCAGCCCTGTTTTTTTGATCATTCCCATCTTTGATTTAATTTAGGAGGTTTCTGCTTTCATCTGAATACCACGCACACACACACACACACACACACACACACACACACACACACACACTTTGTCACACAGCTGTGTCACCTCTGCAGTGCTTAACTGTCAATCAGCTGCGATTGCACTGACGAGAGCATTGTAACGTTGCAATGCGTCAGTTTCTCCCTGGTGCTAAACTATTCCCACAACCGTGTTCACACACGCAGACACACACAGAATGTATGCTTTTAACCCCTATCCACATCTCCTTTGATTTATTTTTCAACTGCTTCAACAGCTTTCCTTTTTTTATCATCCCTCTCTCTTTTATGAAGCTTTTCAGAGCTCCAAGATGGCATTCTGATATTGCTTTGTTCTACTACAACCCTCCCTGCGTTTTGTTTTTGTTGCTGCCCTCCTTCCCTCCATCACTCCTACTCTCCCTCTCTCTGCCACATGGTGTTTCTCATTTGCTAAATGAGGAATCCAATAGAGTTAGATTAAACTTCTGGACTCTCTTTGTCGAATCTTTACAGGGAGCCTTTTAGCTGTCACAGCTTGCACGCACACACACGAACTAACATTGTCTGCCAGTTTGAATATTTATCCTTGTTTAGGCTGAGGAAGATTAATTTAATAATCCCTGTTTAAACAACAAAAGGAGGAGATAAGAGGATGATGGGGAATAAAGGAGGGAAGATAGGCAGCAGGGATACGGATGCGATGAAATGATAGAGCTCTCCCCAGAGAACGAGGACGTTAGACACGCTGACAGAGAGAAAAGAGGAGCGTAGATCACACAACCATATGGCATTTTGCTTTCCCCTCTACGTCTACCATCACGTCTGTCACTCCAGGAAGAAGAAGACCATCTGCACGGTCTTCCCCATCTACATATACACTCCATCCGTCTCCTCCGAGCCCTTTTCTTCTCCCTCCTTGTCCTCCAATGTCATATCAGTGCTCCTGCTGTTCTGATTTGTCGGTCGGCTCCCCTCAGACTCAAGGCCCAAGTTAACAGGTTGGGTTCACATCTCCCTCTGCTCGTTATCGGCGGTCGCCGCTGCCATTAAGGCTCCACTGATGGCTACTACTCCCAGCATGACCTCTGCTTTTCGGAGCAGCCGGCTAATGGACAGTCTCCTCTTGCTCTCTCTACGTCTACCTCTTCCTGTCCTCCCTCCCGCTGTCTCTGCATATCTTCCACCCACTCTCCGCTGCAACCTATCATTACTTCTCCAACTCCAAACCGCTGAAACTGCAACACACATCGTACAAGATAACAGGGTTTTGTGTACAGAGTGTG
>NW_022280058.1:1664538-1669538 GCF_004355925.1 Anarrhichthys ocellatus | reverse complement strand
TAGCTAGAAATAAAAAGCGTAATAATAATAAATCAAGAGAATGTAACATTAATGATCGTTAATATATTTTGGAAATATCACTTGTTCACGTCGACAGTAGTTTGTGTTTCATACGCAGCCTCTTTTACGGGTTGTTTTATGTCATTCCATCTGATTCATTTATGTTTGTTTAATGACTCTTAATACATTGACTTCACAAACCAAACACCTGATTATTACTTGAAACCTTGAAACAAAAATATTTGTTCTGGTTGTTTAGTTGCAGCCTTAGCAATGTTTTAATATGTGTTGTAATGTTATTTTATTATTTATTATCGTATCCAAGTATTTTCATCACTACAATATGACTTTTAAGATTACAAATATGCATAAAAAACGCATCTGGATTGCAGTTCAAACGGCCGATCACATAATTAGCCACTAAATCAACGACACATTTGAACGCAGATTGCTTATAAGAATTGAAGTGCTGCACAAAAATGCACCACAAAACTGAGCTGCACTGTCATGAATAAATACAATGCTGCATTAATGGTGTCTGAAAGAAATACAACCACACGCACACAAAAGAAAGTTGTTCTGATGTTGTTTATCCAAAAGCAAAATGTCACTATACATGAAAACCCATTGCCTTTCTCCAGCACCCAGAGTAACCGACTAAAGCTCCTTCATGCTGAGTAGGGCTGACTGCTCTGATACACAGACTGTCATCATTCATTTCCTGCCTCATTGACATATAAACTGATGGATTTAATATGTTGTAATTGCCTTCTGTCACTCTTTTCCCTTTTCCTCCGAATCACCCGGCTCCTGCTCTTCTGTCCTTCTTCTCCCCTCAGACCGATTGACAGCCTCGTGGTGTCATGGAGACGCGATGGGCGTCGTCTGGCCAGTGGGCGCCGGCTCATTATTCCTGCCCCGAACTCCTCCGACACGGGGTTGTATGTTTGTGAGGCGTTGCTTAGCAACAGCACTGCCAAACCTGCGGAGGCAAGGGCACACCTCACTGTAATGGGTAAGGGGAAAAAAAGGTTGTCACACACACACACACACACACACACACACACACACTGCCAGACATGATTGTCCATGATTATCCTGGTCTGGCCTTACCCATCAAGCCCAATGTTCTCAACATGTAACCATTAATTTCTATTTTAACCTCACTCTTGTCTTTTCTTGCACATTTTTTGCTCCAGGCACTGTTTCATTCTGTTTATTCCTCCATTTATTCCTTCTTTTTGTCCTGGAAGCGTGGCCGTGAACACCGCGGGCAGTTAACTGTCAACTACAGGACCACTCCAGCTGAATCTGTCGTCCACACACTCTCCAACAGACTGCCCTATAGTCACAAACAGCCGTTACATTCATGTACACTGTTAATTCATCCATGTGTGCTCACAAAATACATGGCGTGTGTGAACTCTGCGCTCACACACAATCACAAAATGGCACCACACACACACACACACACACACACACATGCCTGTTTGCCCGGCAGCTAAATTAGTTTTGCTCCCCGGAGTCGCCAGTCAATAAGAGAACACCGAGAGCACCCGAAACAGGAGCACTGTCGTCACAATCCGCTCTCCCGTCCTCGATATGTGTGTGCGTAAATAGAAAACAACATACAGGCAGGGAGCGTGTGATTGATGAAGCGAAACCTTTCTCCCCCCCCCCAGTTCGTCAGCGTCTTTTTGATCTGCTGTGATTGTCGGAGCGAGGGAGCACCTAACGCAGAGAGAGCAAACTACCCATGCCTGCAGAGTACTCACTAGTCAGAAAAGCCCTGCCTGAATATTTATATCCCACTCGTTCTCTCTCTGTTTCCCCGCTCACCATCTCCCGCCAATCTTTGTACCCTCTTTCTCTCCGTCTTTCGCCTCCCCCCCCTCTCTCTCTCTTTCTCTCGCTACGTTATCTTCCTTCATTAAGCCAACAGGGCTGTTAAGGCCTGCATGGCAGGGACAAAGTCTGCATGCATTCATATGTATCAGAGGAGTAGAGACTGATGAATACATTGGTACTGATCCTCTTCTTCTGCTATGGGCTCAACAGACCTTGATCCAATGAAAGGGATTCCTAAACAGAATCGCGTATGTGTCTGTGTGAAATAAGGAGACAGCCTCAAAGGTATTCATTATTCAATTTCACTTATTTTCTGCCCAGATCCACTAATCGGAATATGTATGATACTGCATACTGTACAGACGACTCCTGGTGAAAACAACGGAATCTGTTGTTGTGCTCCATCTTTGTTTCGCAGGCAGTCGGCAGAGAATCCATGGAAGCTCAAAGCTCTAAACCCAAACACCCAAACACACACCCAAAATATGTTTTGTTGTATTTGTGCATGTAGGTCCTTGCACTCACCCGACTGAAGGCGATTAATACGTCGTGTGTTATCGGTGTCACGCCACACGGCTGTTATTCATCTCTTGTTTTGCTGTTCCTCCGTTCACCGCAGGCCTTTCTCATTCTCTTGTCAAAAAATCGTGCCGAATTCCACCGTGCACAGAGAAGATAGACGACGCGGCGCGTGTGTGGGTTTAAAAGTTACCACGAAACAGCGAAGAACTTTAAAGTCAAGAAGAATAAATGCAGCAGCAACATGGGACTCGACTGTGTAGCTGTCCACACACGCACACAGCTTGATCAAACTTGGTCTTTTTTCTTTCTTTTTTATTGCCACCTCAGTTTTCCCATCCACCGTGTAAAGCGGCAAGAAATGGAGACAAATAACGCTGGAGGAAAGGGATTTTTTTTGTCTTTTTTTTTCTTATGTACAACAGCATTAAAATGAAAGCCTATAGTGTCAAAACATCACTGTTATACGTTATAATTAAACAAGTGTGGAGCCTTAGGAAATAAAAAAAAAAAAGAAATGAAATGAACTCTATTAAAATGCCTTCTCCTCATTGGTGAAGAATTATATCTTTGTGACAAGCAGCACACACATTCATTATTTAGTGCATACACTGGACATTTCATTTTCCTCAAAGTCATTTCTCAGCGAACAGGTGCTGCTACTGTGTGGAGCCATTTTTCCAGACTGAAAATGAATTAGCCAGCCTGCCCCCCCCCCCCTCTCCGGGCTTGCTGTGTCAATATCTCTCTCTAAATATTAACAAATGTCTTTGAAAGAAATTGAGCGTACGCAGTACATTTTGCAGAACGCGGCGCATTACAGTAACACACCAAAAAGGCATGTGTTCCCATTCAAATCCAGGGAAGCTTTGTCTCGCAGCTGCTGTCAGCGTTTAGAGCGACACTGGTGACGCCGTTTAGAGGGAGCAGTTATTGGCAGCGAAATGAAGCAGTTTAAAAAGGGAATTGTTTCCCTTGGGAAACTGGAAGAATGTGTTTTTCTGTGACTGCATGTGGAAGTAATTTCACACGGCATATAGACACAAATCCTGCCTTGCAATGACACTCAGGATACTCATGGCCAAGAGGGGGGGATCCATTTTTATTCTGCAGCGGTGGGTTGTTCCACTCCGAGTCTCTTCTCCATTAAAGACTTTATACTTGTAGAGGGCAAATTTGCCTTTCTTAGTTCAAGACTTTGCTTTAAAGCTACTTAGTGATTGAAGTTTTTAAGCCTTTTTTGAAGGCTTAGTAGTTGAAGCGTGCTGCCAGCAGCAGGGGGTGTCGTCAGTTTTTGTTGTTGGGTTTGACAATCTGTTTTATCTATGTGATGATTCAGATTGTGCTTCATATTTGAATGCTTTTTTACATTTTGTCCCCGCAGAGCTGCCTTCTCTAACTGCTCAACCGAAGAGGAAGATCCTCGCTGACCTCGACAGGAATGTAGATATCCCCTGCCTGGCTACAGGTACACTCAGTATATATTTGTGTGTGTGTGTGTGTGTGTGTGAGACTATACACATACTTAAAGGATTGCTTTGTATTTCTTAAAAAGCAATACTCACATGCTCGTATGTGCATTGAAAGAGCTATTGGTTGTGGTTATAAGTTCTCCTGTCCACACTCGCCGTGTGGAGATCCGTTCCTAAAGCGATTCCAGTGTGAGAAATGGCCTACAAACTCTACAGTCCTCAGTCTGTGTCGAAATGCATCCAGCCGAACGTAATACAACGCCTCAGCAGTCTGAGTTAGTCATGTCAAGTGGGTATCTCGCAAAGCTGAGCGGCGGTGGATGAATAGGAACACATACAGGGAATATTGTACGGTGTAAAACACCATCACTTTAAAGGATGCCCACTTGATTTGACAAACTCTCACTACTGAGGCCTCAAATGAGCTTTGGTTGAACTTTAAAAAAAGGCTATTTTGTCCCCTCCCTCTGATATTGGAATGGCATGAGGAAGGGATCTCTTAAAGACCAGTATGGAGAGGAGTAATGATTACAATGAATGACTCTCTCAATGTACATATGAAGATGTGAGTGTTGTTTTAAAGCTACTTTAAGGTCTAAAGATGCTTAAAACGCACTAGCTGAAGACTTAAACCAAGCCTAAACTGGGTGGTACTGCTTGTGGTCGTGTTACCTGAGGGGCATGACGCCTGCAGCTACAGAGGGAAGCACGACACAATGGTTTCATTAAATGGTGTATCAGATGATCCGACAAGCACTTTGAAGCATACCGAGGCTCTAACGCTGCAAGTAGTTGGGTCATGCACTGAACTGATTCCTTACATGAAAACGTCATACTTTCATGCTGTATGTTAGTCAGTTTGTGATTTAATACTTCAGACTGTGTGTTTATCTTAAGCATCTACTGCCCAGGGTGTATCAAGGTCAACATTATGCTGATGTTTGGTCTCAGTCAATGTGTGTGTGCAGCAGTTCGTAGGCTTCCTGAAGAGTGACAATATACGAGGGACAGTTCGAGCTCAGACCAAGCCTAAAAATTGCACCATTGTTCATGTGTCTTGTTTTTAAAACATTTTTGTGAGCAGAGGTGGACATGGCTCTAAAAACTGCAACATTCTCTCTCTCTCTCTCTCTCTCTCTCTCTCTCTCTCTCTCTCTCTCT
>NW_022280058.1:1661561-1664528 GCF_004355925.1 Anarrhichthys ocellatus | reverse complement strand
CTCTCTCTCTCTCTCTCTCTCTCTCTCTCTCTCTCTCTCTCTCTCTCACATACACACACACATGCTGAGCGAGTGTGTTCCTCCTCAGTAATCTGATACAGTGGCAGGGTAATTAAATAGCCGAGGCCTGAGGGTACGGAGAGAGGGATGGAGGTACGAGGGAAGGAGGAGAAGACACATAGAGTGCAGAGTGACAGAGTGAGCGAGACAAGGCGGGCGAGAAAAATACTTCACGCATGTCTGTGAGAGCTTGACACCAACAGATTGAGGAAAAGTGTGGAATTCATCTCTCCTTACCTTAAATGCACACACACACACACACACACACACACACACACACACACTGGTGTGCAGGGTTGAAATAGAATAATTGCATGAGCTCCCTTCCAGTTATCTCTGGCATGTCCGTCAGACAGGTGGCAGCCGATACCAGCGATATTCTATGTGCTGCTTTTGCCCACATCTTTTATTTAGAATATTTTTTGGCCCCTTCTGCCACCCTTACCCTACCATCCTCACTCTCCAATCAATATATTATTAGCAGTCATTATGCCCACATGCATATTTATAGGGAGACAGTGGATAACAGAGAAGAAAGATTGGTGTGTGGCTGTTTTAATGGGAGTTGGATCAGATTGCTCTGCAGTGAGGTCAGCTGGCTTGCTAAGTGAATTGAATTTTTTTCTCCCTCTTGTGTGTATGCTTTTGTTGTGTACATGCACTCGTGTAGGTGTGCCCCAGCCCAGAATAGAGTGGTACAAGGACACGGTGCCTCTTTCCAAACTGGCCAACCCTCGCTACAAGGTCAGCGCGGCGAGCGGGCTGACGGTGCGCAGGGTGCAGCCGGGAGACGGGGGAATATTCCAGTGCTTCGCTCGCAATGCTGCCGGAGAAACTCAGGCGCACGCACAGCTCCTTGTATCGAGTGAGTTCGTCTGACACGCTACACAATAAAACACACACGCTTCCACTTGTATGAAGACAACTTTTGTTGGCTATAACTTTCCTTTAACTTTCTTTCTACCTACTATACTTTATCTTCTTTACTTGTCTGTGTCGCTGTCATCCTTTTGCTGGACTGCAACTTTAGATATTTTTCATCATCGATTGGTGTCCAGGTCATTTTCTCAATGAATCTGTAAATTGCTTAGTCCCTTAAATGTCTGGAAAGTAGTCAAGAACAGAATTCTTGCTTGATAGTCATTTAAGATGCCGTAGATTGAGTCAGCTTTTTGTTTCAGCTGTATTGTTCTGAGAGTCCTACTTTATCCTTACCGTACATGGAGACAGCCGTCATTAACTTTAATTTAAAAACCAAAAGCCTCGTGTGCTGCTTTGCCTTTCAAAGTGAGTTAGAGTTGTGCTTGGGCTGGAAAACAGAGCTAAGTTTCTCTTATGTTGTTTTGGCTGTATGACAAGCCAACCACAGAGCATTTAGTTTCTTTAAATTAAAGTGATAGTCAGTCAAACACTCTGTGTTGACTTGATAGTTTGCAGTGCGTGTCAGCTGCAAACGTCTGCTGTTGTATTGTTATATTTGTCTCAGCAGAGTTACGCTCTGTTTAGTGAGCTCTTTAATTAAAAGTCCCCATGGAGCTTCCACACCACCACCTTCCACAATTATGCACATCCACGTAGTACAAGGTAATGAATAAAGCCTCCACTGATCAAAGAGGAGGCGTTTGTGTTTAGATCAACACTGCCATTCTTTCTTTTTCCCATTCTTCCGTTTTCTCTTTGCCACTAAAGCTCCACTCCCGCTCCGCTCTTTCTCCACCGATCTCCTCTCAGTGGCTATCTGTCTTCGTTCCTCTCACACTCTCTCCCTGTGTTTCAGGTGTGTACCCCACGTTTACATTCCCTCCGTCCGACCAAACAGTAACTGACGGGACCGCAGCCTTGTTTATGTGCCAGACGAACGGTGCTCCAAAACCTGCCATCACCTGGAGGAAAGGTAGCAGAAACACACACTCTGCATCAGACGCTGAGCACGCTGACGCCGACACGCTAACACGATGTGTTTGTAATTGCGAACGTGCTTAATGGCTAAATGACTTTCATTCACCTCGAGGCTGTTTTATTCATTTCTCTCCGTAGGATCGCAGGTCTTAGCTAGCGGCTCTGTCCAGGTTCCCAGGTTCACACTGTTGCAGTCAGGTGGTTTGCAGATTCAGCCAGCCAGCTTCCAGGATTCAGGAGAATACACATGCATCGCCTCCAACAAAGAGGGAACCATCAACGGCACCTCTACTCTCACCGTCTGGAGTAAGACACACACGCACTTTACACACAAACACAAACACATTTAACTGCTCAATATACATTTGCTAAACAGACTAAAACAGACATGGAAGACTAATTTATCCGTAGCTGTCAAATCACGTTTTGCCCCGGCTGGTGAACAGCATTGTGATTGGTTATCGATGCAGTGGGCTGGTGTAATGGTGAAGTAATCATTTGATTGACCGGGTTAGAAGATGATTGATTAGCTGCTAAACTTATTGATTGGCTGATTTATATATATATATATATATATATATATACTTTGACAGCTTGATGGTGAGCTTCACTGTTGTATTAGATTAATCACAGACTTCTGTTGAGCACTATGATGTATAAGAACTTTACCCATCTTTTGGAGGCCCGGTCACATCCCAAACCTAAATAACAGAGTTACTGACATAATAATAGATGCTCTCTACACTGCACCCATTTTTCACTTTTCTCTTTCAGTTATAACACTTATGAAACTCCTGAGTCCAACAAAGCACAAATAACATGATAGACTTGGCAGTTTTCCACATTTTAAGTGTGGGCTTCTGTGTGTGTGTTTGTCAGTGAGAGAAAAACCCTGCTTGTGTGCTGTTTAGCTTAAATAGTTGAATAATTGATTCATCAGTATTCTGGAGCAGCATACAATTAAATTTGTTACATTATATATATATATATATATATATATATATATAT
>NW_022280058.1:1570572-1661551 GCF_004355925.1 Anarrhichthys ocellatus | reverse complement strand
TATATATATATATATATATATATATATATATATGTATGTATATGCATTTTTCTTTTTTTTGCAGCCCGTACAGTCATTTCTGTGCCTCCAGCTGACCAGCGTGTTATCAAGGGAACCACTGCTGTTCTGGACTGTAATGCAACACATGACCCCAGAGTCAATATCAGGTACCTGCTTGTCTGTTGGTGTGTTAACATGCATATTTACCCTCAGAGTGTCTGCGTCTCTTCTCTGTTTTCCATGGATTTCTGTGTGTCTGTAAATAAAATCAGTATACAGTACATGTCCATGTATTCCTTCCCCTGTTGCAGCTTCAAGTGGGATCGAGGTGGTGTGCTGGTCCGTCCCACCAATGGGGGCCGGGTGTCCATACGCCAGGGCTCTCTCACAATTGGCCAGACGTGGTCAGGTGACATTGGGGATTACACCTGTACCGTGACATCACAGGCTGGCAACAATTCTCACTCTGCACGCCTCGAAGTCATGTGAGTACAAAGAGACATGCAAAGCTGTTTTGACCAGGTCACCCTAATTTCTGATTGTGTTACCTTTCGGACTGAAGCACACTGCAGTATTTGTTCTGCTGTACATAGCGTATACATTTTATGTTACTGATCATTGTAGAATACAGAACAGGCCATGGTCCAACAAAGCGTGGATTGTTTTCTTCTTCCGCGATCAGGCCTAATAATCACTGACATTTTGGGCTGCAATTCGGTGGGAAAACAAACAGACAATCCATAGCTAGCTGTCTTGTAGATATGATGGACAGGGAGGATGCCTCTGAATTGAGCATTACAGGAAAAAAATAAACTATTGACTATGCAGAACATAATCCAGGAGAAACAGCACATAGATAATTTAGTACACTGACAAACCTCAAAGAAGGCATTAGTGTCAACTTATTTCAGGGGTTGTGTAGTGAAATAATTGTTCCCAATAGTAGCCATGTTCTCTCAGGGGTCAGAGCCCCCTAAACCAAATATTTTGTACATCACTAAAACTGTAAGCAGTGAGAATGTGGCTTGTCAGTGTGAGTTATTATTAGACAGTAGTAATAGTGGTGTAAGGTCATATCTGCTATCAGGTACCCTGTACAGCGTTACCCGCGTTAGTCTTCAAGTGTAACACTAGTTTGTGTGCCTGCCTGCCTGCTCTCCTGTGCTCATGTGGACACATTCCACACATTGTGCGTTCGGTATGAGCAGGCATTCCTGACGCTCAGATTAAAGCATGCATACATATTTTAAGTGTATCCCACGCTCCGACCCACACAGCCTTATTACAGCCGCTGTGAGCGAACGCTATCAGGTTCCTGGCTTTATATATTAATAGGTACTTGCATAATATATTTATAAAAGGCACTTATGATATATTAATACAATTGTGGGGTAGGAGAGCGATAGAACATGAGTCCGCATCCTTCTGAATTATACAGCGCGAGAGGTCACACATGTCAAACCCAGAGGGAGGAAGCGGCTCTCTGTGTATGGTGGTGCAAAAACAAATGGGGAACGAAGGGATTTCTGTCCGTCCGTGTGTGTGTGTGTGTGTGTGTGTGTGTGTGTGTGTGGATGCGCGCGTCGGCGCGTGCCTCCACACGTGTGACTGACATTCTCGTTAGCTCACTATCAATGGGTCATGGAGGTTAACAGACGCTGGCGGCTGAGGAGACAGACTAATTACCTGCAGGTTATTGGTTCAACTCCCGCAAGACCCGTGTGTGTTTGTGTGGGCTGTGTGAAGGTAGTTGCTCTAACATTCTCTAAGCTCATCCATTAATTAATATTATCATGTCAACTCAGAAAAGAAAACATCATTCTCATTCTCCCCCTCCGCTTCTTCACCACCGGCCTTGCTCCTTCTTGTTGGAGTGCGAGTCCGTTTGGACTTATTATATTTTTCCGAAGTTTCCGGTCAGTCGGTGACGGCTATTAGCCCTGACTTTATCCTTACTTCACCTGCTTCACTGTCTCTGTCTGTGTGGAGGAGCCGTCTGAGCCCTGCCCAGGGGGAAACTCCGACACAGAGACAGAAGCAGCGTGACCACAAATGTCGGCAAAACATGTCTCAGCATATATTTTTTTCTTTATTCAGCTTAGTCACTGTGAGAAAAAAAGGGTGTATTGACCCTGACGTTTATTGTGGCATCATGTTGGCAATATCGAGGTCAGCAAAAATGATCGAGGTCATTAATATGGTACGATAATTCGATAACGTAATTATCGCGACAGGCCTTCTTCATATACCTCTCTTCCTCTCACTCTCTCGTTCTGTTCCCCTCATTTTCTTACTTCACACCCACTTGATGCTAAAACATAAAATCGCAAACACAGCAAAAACTAAAACAGGAACTTTTTTTTTAAACTTTGTATCATCTGAGGAAATTGCGAGCTGGCAGTTTGACAGCGTATACACACACATCCATGATTGTTTAGAAATAATGAATGAGCTTATGAATATGAGTGCAGGCACAAGGGAAGTGTGTCTTTCCTTGTGCTTTCAGTGTAAATATGTTTGATTTCTTCTTGTATGTGATCTGTTAATATCTCCACTACTGTTGTCTCTGCTAGCACCTCTAGCCTTCACATAGAGCGACACTGAGATCTGCTTTGCATTCCCTCTCCTCCTCCAAGCAAACCTTTTTTGAGTTATGATGCACTAAAATTGGTATAATCAAATGTCTGGACACTCTTTATTGCTTTCATGAATATATTTGTTTTGCTTTCTTTGTTATTAACAAGGCAGGGATGCACAAATATCCACGGGGGGTGGCCAAATGCCTGGAGAGTTTATTTTTAATAGATGAGATGAGATATATATGTATATATATATATATATATATTTGCTGTCGTGCAGAACACATACAAAATAAAATATCACAATACAAATATGCAGACCACAGACATATTTAAAGGATTTCGCCCTCTGGAACTGAAGCCTGACTAGTCCTTTCATCCAACATGGGAGTCAGATCTAACTATTCCACGACACGCATCTATTAGATAAACAGGAAACAATGTCTAATGAAAAGTCTTGGCACTTTGTCACTGACTACCCAATGAACCACAAATGCATATATGTGTGATTACATATTCAGACACACTCCTTTGTCTCGGGAAATATTCTTATTGCCAAAAGTGAAATAAGAAGATTGATATTAAATGTCCAGACATAAGAATGTAGCTATACCACCAGCAGCCAGTTAGCTTATCTTAGCTAAAAGAATGGAAACAGCTTTCCTGGCGTACAAAATCTGCCTACCAGCACCTTTAAAGCTTATAATTTAACTCTGTATGTATTTTATTTGTTTAACCCATAAAACAAATGTGAAAATGTCAAATTGTGATTTTACGTGGGTTATGTGCTAAGACCAAAAAGGTGTTTTGTACCAGGTTGTAACATGTTTATTTCTGCTGTGTGCATGGAGATCAATAGGGGTTGCCATTTGAGGAAGTGCAGTTTTTCGCTGTTTTAATGATGCTTAAACTGTGCAATTAATTTGTGCTAATTCGTTGGGCGGGGGTCAATTAGACCCTCTAACGGTCATATATGTTGTTTTGGGAGTCACAGGCAAACTACCTATTCAGTTATCTCTGTGTGAGGATGTCTTGCAAGAAGTATTCCAGCAGATAAAATAACCCTGTAAAACCACAGCTTGTCAGTGAGTGTAAGAGGTGCTGGTAAATGAATGTTGTTACCTTCAGAGAGAGCCAGGCTAGCCGTCTCCACTCTCTATGCTAAGCTAAGCTAACCGGTTGCTGTCAAACTATTCCTCTTCTGATCAAATGGTCAAACTAATTCTGTTAATCTTTTGGTGTGATGTTTGTGGTCCTTTCTTGTTTTTTTTCTGTGTTCAGTGAGCTGCCTCACTCTCCTCGCTCCCTGGCGGCCCGCCTCAATGACTCTGACTCCCGCTCCGTCCACCTGTCCTGGCTACGGCCCTTTGATGGGAACTCCCCACTCCTGTACTACCTGCTGGAGCTCTCTGAGAACAGTACGTATGTGTGTGTGAGTGTGTGTGTGTGTGTGTGAGTCCGGGCATATTTTATAGTCCCTGAGCGACAAACAGCTGTTCACTTGCTGTCTAACAGGCAGGGACACACACTCATTTACAAGAGGCAGACATATGGAGAATGGTGTTGCTGAGTAAATGTACATCCAGGTTCCCTATAAATAAGCTCTTATTTCCCTCCCACTCTCTCTCTCTCTCTCTCTCTCTCTCTCTCTCTCTCTCTTTCTCTCTCTCTCACCCTCTCTCTACCACAGATGTTTTAACAGCAGGCTGGTGCTGTGTCACCTGTCAAACGAGAAATAGAGGGAGAGAGGGATTGAGTAATAGAATGACAGGAGAAACAGATTGGAGAGTCGCTGTTACTCCTGCTGTAAGCTAATGGGATGGATTGGTGAAAGTTAAATGCAGAGCCGAGCACTTGGCACGTGACTGTGGGAGCAGGACGGCTGGAAAAATGTCAAAATGTTTATGTAGCTTGACATTTTCAGTAGTCTTAATTCTGATAACGTTTCCGGAGACAGCAGGAATCTGACTGCAGGCTTCCTGCTGTCACCATTTCAGCAGCTGCTGTGCAGCGTCTACAAGAACACTCCAAAGTAATGATAGTCTGGTCGATTTCAGTAAAGACTGAATCCAGATAGTGAGGAACGGACGAGAGTTTTGTGCACACTGATTACCCGCTGTGTGTGTGTGTGTTTTCCTAACTTAGGCTTCCTTTGACGACACATTTCAGACTGAAGACAAAGTTAGTTGGGAACAAAAGCTGTGTGCCTATTAGGGTTAGGTTAAGGGTTAAGGTTATGGTTATATAAGTCTCCAGGAAATGAATGTAAGTCAATGTAATGTTCCCAAAAGTGAACTTAGTAAATATTGTGCGTGCGTGTGTGTGTGTGTGTGTGTGTGTGTGTGTGTGTGTTATTATATGTTTTGGGTTGTATTTTAGAGGGAATAAATCATTATGAATGCAATGTATTTTGATGTCAGACAATGGCTCTAATACACTCACTGAGCCGGCGCACACACTGTCTTACTCTCTTCCACATCCAAGCATGTGGTGCGATGATAATAGCGCATCTGTCTTCAGGAGAAAGACAAGTGAGATAACCTGGCAACACACCAGCAACAATATACAGAAGCATCTGTGTCTCTTTATTAATCTTCCCTCCAAACTCACTCTTGTTGCATCCTTAAATACCTCTTTTTATTTGTAATTCTCTCCAGCTCTCTCCTTTTCTTTCTACCTTTCCCCCTTGCTTCTTTCATCCAGTCCTCCCTTCTTTCCCCTTTGATTAATGGGTCCTGAGTGTCCCCGTGCCTCTGTTTGTCCTGCCACAGCCAGATATGATCAGCCTCTAATCTCTGTGTCCTCTGTCTAGACTCACCGTGGAAGGTCTACCTATCAGAGGTCGATCCAGTGGTGAGCGAGGTATCGGTGGGCGGGCTCACGCCTGCCAGGACCTATCAGTTCAGGCTTTGTGCAGTCAATCAAGTGGGCAGGGGTCAGTACAGCTCGGAGACGCAGAGGTAAGAGACACATTCAGTAATTCACACACATACACATGGGGACACACACTAACCACTACCAGCTTTATTAAATGCATATTTCACAAACCATCTGGTGAAGCCACGCTACTATTTAGCTGATGTTTTCTAAAGAGCATGAAAATCTTTTTTTTTTCATGTAGAACATGCTGTGATGTGTGAGAAATAGTTTTTTTTAGCCTGTTCCACCTCTGTGTAATAGACTCGGTCACACTGTCTTACACAAACTGGGAATGAATAAACTGGAACCTGGAATCAAAAGGCATAGTGTTTACACACACACACACACACACTTGTGTATCTAAGTGTGTGTGTCTGTGCATGACTGTGTGTGTGTGTGTGTGTGTGTGTGTATTTTACCATTAGCATGGATAGGGACATGGGATTCAGAGTGTGGATGAAACAATGATGATTCTAACAAGGCGGGGACTAACAAAACGTCCCTTTTTGTTTAGAATCCATTTTCTTTGGAATGAGCAATTTAAATTCATCAAACCAAATCAATGCTGTGGAGGTCTACATGACGTGTGTGTGTGTGTGTGTGTGTGTGTGTGTGTGTGTGTGTGTGTGTGTGTGTGCGTGTGCGTGTGCGTGTGGGTATATCCCTGCCAGTCTCCTTCCACTCAAATTTCTTTGAAATGAACTGTCTGCGTGTGTAAAAGAGAGTGCGACTTGGACTTGGATTTGGAGTTAATCGATTGCCGTGCAGATGTTTTATGTTTGTGTGCGTGTGTGTTTATGTTTATCCCACGAGGAACCACTAATGGGGGTGATTATGATGACTTAGCACTGATGGAACTGGAAAGAGTGAAAGCGGGTTGGAGGAGGCGTGGCAGGCCTCCTAACAATTTTTGCCCCGGAATACACACATACAGCAAATCTCTGACACTCGCAACCCAGAACACAACAGATGTGGCTATATATTATAGAGTAAATAGTTCCGTAAACGGTTTTGTTTGGCTGAAGAGAGTGACCACGGGCAGGAGCCAGTTTGTGGTTCTGCCAAATAGACTCTCCATAACAACAGCAGCTGTGAACGCTGCCACCACACATCCACACGCCTCAGATTACAGTCTTCTTTCAGTTTTCCTCTATTCTCCCCTATTTTTTGTCCTCCTGAATCTTTCTCTCTTCTCCTTTTATTGAAAACCGTTCTCACTTATCCTCTTCCTCTTCACTCTTCCTCTTGTCTGTCATTATTCGTCTCCTTCCTGTGCCTGTCTTCTTCTCCTGTGTGCACCACTGTACTGTTTGTGTCCGACGCAGTCCACAGTCCAAAGTTGGTTGTTATAGGCGCTGGAGAATAGGTTGCATTGATCCTAAATGAAAGGCTGGCAGGCAGACAAGTCATCACTTGCGAGTGTATCAGAGCAGATGGATGCGTCTCAGTGTTTGTCTCATACGTCTCATAACCATGCGCACTTTGCCTTTTCATCTGCTGGGCGTTTGCCTGGATGAGACGGGCACAGTGAGCAGTCGCAGGATGCCAATGCGCGTGCTGCACAGGGAGAGTGAGGCAGAGGGAAATGTCCTGCAGAAGCTCTGAGCTCCAAATGAGAAGGATGACAAATTGCAGCAATGTGGAACGAGACTGAGTGAAGGAGAAGTTTCATATTGATGACAAAAAGCCCTTATTAAAGTTTGAACTTCCAGCTGCTTCTGCACTCTACCATTTTGTTCTTGTCCTGGATAGGATCTTTATCCTTAGCATTCATTTAAACAGTTTTTCTCTTTGCTCCCCGCTATTATCCTGCCTCGCTTCTGCTTACTCAAGAGAGTTCACAGGGACGCTGGGAAATGGACATCCACTAAGGGTGTTTGAATGATTGTGAGCCAAGCTTAAAGACATCACCTCTTAATGCAGAAACTCTCTGCGAGAATCCAATTATACCATCTGGAGTGTCACACACACGGACAGTTGTTTATGCATGACCTACACTCGCACCATTGCCATCTTTAAAGAGGAAGCATTATCAGAGGAAAGACAGATTATGTATTAATGCCTTGTACTCCGGGCATCAGCAGAAGTTTAAAGCATCTGTCTCAATTCTCTCCGCCTTTGCTCTCATTTTTCATTCCAGCTGTTCGGTCAGAATCGGAACACATCAGTCTTTAACACCGGACGTGTGTTAAAATACTCTCTCTCGTGCTTTTTCACACACGCACACACACACACACTAATAGACGCAAAAAAAAAAAATGCTGTAGCAGCTTTGTGAGATTTAAAGATTTACAGGAGATTTGTCCTGGGCTTTCCAGCATGTCAATCTTGAATAATATATCTGTGTTTAACTGTGGCCGCACCTATGCCGAAGATGTCTATAGCATAGTGAGTGATTTATTTACTTTTTAAACTTTAGAGAGGAAACATCAAGACGACTGCAGCGAGAAGGCTTGCACTGACTAAAGCTCCGCCAGATCTTGTTTGTCCAGCAAAATGGCTGAGATTACAGGCATTTCTTCAACTTGCTCTTTTTTTCTCTGTCAACACACAGATAATGTGGAAGGAAAAACAATATTGGCTTAGTCAGTTCTTGCTGTGTCCCCGTATGCTGCGTAGCCCCTTAGTCAACACTTTTGAAGAGGAGGTAATAAGCTACAGCTTACTATGTAACTGGGCAGATTTTTATGTATTTATTTAATTCAACATTTACTCATCCAGGAGGCTCCCATTGAGATTTAAAGTCCCAGAGAAGACGGCAGCATTAAAGTTTTACACATAAAGACTTAAAAAAGCAAAACACCTAAAAGTTGCAGACTGAAAACGAGCAGTAAATCGCACCAACCAATGAATTAGCAGCGTGGTTTAGTAACAGGACAAGTACATTCAGCGTTCAAACAGTCCGTAATCCTGTTTTTATAATCTTCTATGCTTGTAAAATAATGTAGTTGAAAATGACTCACACCAAGATGAGGGTGCAAACACTAAAAGCATCAAAAAACGGTGCGGCTGCGAGGAATGACATACAAGATGTGTCTGCATGACGAAGGTTGCAGCTGTTTTAGGCATCGGTAGAGAACATAGATAAGGAGGTAGTTTGTGTAATATGGCTTTGTAAAGAAAAATGTACCAGTGTTCCATTTTACGGTTGTATAAGGAGGATAAACCAGCGTACACATATAATCTGCATTGACGTCTGCGGAAGCCTGAATAAAAGACCAATCATAACGCAGCATGATTCACTGAATCTAATATTTTCAAAGAGGATGAACTGACGTGCATGTACTGTATGAAATATCAACGTCACTTACTGCTGATGAAACCGTTGAATTCATTTACTTTTAGCAAAACTACATTTGTTTCTATAATAGAAACCTAACTTGACTCTGACTCTTTTTTTCATTAGACACTCGATATGAAAGCCCAGGTATTTATGAGTTATTCAGATCCCACAGATGCCAATTATGTAAGAGGAGATGAACATGAATATGAACCAGACTCAGACTTTTGTGAACCTGTTTACATACGTATAGCTTATGTAAGTTTCTGAAGCAGATCTTCTCTCTAAAGCTTTGGACAAATTAAAGTTTTGACCTGATGAAATGTATTCAATTCAACCTGAATGGTGAACAGGGATGTCTGCACCAAATGTCATGGTAGTTCATCTCGTAGTTCGGCCAGAGTGGCGGAACGACAGACTAACATTGCGAGCTACGCTGGTAGTATCATGGCCAAAAGCAAATATTATAAATATACGTCCCTGTTAAGCTTATACTAAAAAAGAAACACTTTGAGACCCTTCGAGCTGTTTATTTCCAGCAACACAGAAGGTACTCAGCTACGACTGGCACTACATCCATCGATTACTCATTCTTTGTGAAAGCTCTAATCAGCCTTGAATCAGCCAGACGCTGGACTTCACGCTTTGATGCAGGGCGTCTGTGCCCCCCCCCCCCCCACACACACACACACACTTTTAATTATACATATGCACAAACACAGCCAGGAGCAGGTAACGCTGTGATTATTATTTGCTTTGTTAGTGTTAAAGGTGTGACAATAAATCAAACATCAGGAGAGGAAGTACAGTAAATAGGAGCTAACGTGACAGCACATTACATTACAGTCAGCCAAGCAAAGTTTCATTGACCGACCAGGTAATATGACTACAAATCTATTTTTTTTTTTTTTTTTTACTGAAGTGCCCAACACAGCAGCAACCGCAGCTGGGTTTTGATCCATCGTGAGAATAATGCACAAAGTTTGTTTTTTTTCCCCGACAGTGTCTCATTAGTGAGTCAGCCTCCTCCATTTGTGCATCTTTTAGCCTCCGGCAAAACAGCACAACATTTAAAGCAGACAAGACTTACAGCGTCAAACAAGAAGAAAATTTGATGATCTATCTGGCTGGTTTCCCAATCATGTCACATCTGGTTTCTCTCTCTCTCTTCCTTTTTATTCCTGTTGCCCTTCTGCTTCTTATTTCTCTCCATTTCCAACTCCTGCTGGATCTAAGATTTACGATCCTGTTAGAATAGAGGCAGATTCAACATCCCGGTAACAACATTCAATTTAAGAGTCGTGGACTAAGTGAGAAAAGCCGGTGGGCATTAAACTGTGGAGAATGACACAGATAGAAACTTTTACTAATTCCCACGGCATAGGAACTCACAAACCACCACCACCAAACACACTCTCTCTCACACACACACACACACACACACAAAAACATGTAAATCTCCTGCAGAAAATGTCCTCTTTTCCTTAATAACAGGGGACAGAGAAAGTGTGTCACACAGTGTTCACACAAAGTTACGGGGTGTGCTTGGTTTGTTTGCTTGCAGTACATGTATGGCAGTTTGCACGGCTGAGTTTGGATGTGAAGTGGCGTATGAGAGGGTGGGTTGGGGATTGTATATTTAATCTCTGGTGTGAAGCTGATGTCCTCATACTGAACCCACTGTATGAAATATTTACCCGTAAATGGTTCGGAGGGAATTAAGGCAATTCACATGGAGTTTCTGCTATTAAGTACAAACGTGTCAGTGTGCATTTGTGTGTGTTTTACTTGCAGTCAAACAGTGAATGGTCGCATCTGTTCAGTACTGTACGGGGGCATGTGGGTGTCTGTGTCGCGTGAGTTTGTGTGCATTAATGTGCATCATCAATTTCCGTCAAAAAGCAGTGGCATAGTTGAGGATTATATATATACCCTATTTCCAGGCGGCTACACTAATGCCCATCTCATTCACACAAGGCCCATTAGCCTGTGTCTGTGTGTGTATGTGTGCGTACTGTACATGTGTATGCCTGCAGCACCTGGTGCTGTCTGACAGTGCCTAACCTAATGGAAGTAAAGCACAGCTGTAAAACCACTGGCCTGTGCCATATATCCGCCTGCGCAAGTCTCCAGCTAACTGCTTCCAACACCCGTACTTTCACACCGAGATGTGCACGCACATTTACAGGCAGACTCAGGCACACAAATACGGAGAGCCATACCACGGCTAATGGCTCAATAGCTCACGGAGAATCATTCAGGGGGACATGGGGCACAGAGTGGAGGTGGGGGGGGGGGATGTAAATCTCCAGACATAATCCATGGAAGGGAAAAGACCATCGGATGTAGCAGTCTGTCTTAAGCTGAGAGAAATTTGTTTATGTGTGTGTGTGTGTGTGTGAGCACATATGGGTCTGATTACGTTAGCTGAGCTGCTTACAGTAAAGCCAGAGGCTGACCAGCTCAGCCTGTGTGCTTTACCAACCATGAGAGGGCTGGGAGCTTTAATCACGGGTGGGGCACGGAGGGGAGGGGAGGGGAGAGCCGGGGGTTACAGGCGCAGAAGAGGAGGGAAGGTGATGAGTAACAGATAGAAGGATGGAATAATTGAGGCCAAAGGACTTGATGGATGAAAGGTGAAAGTTTGCAGATGGGAGAGAGAAAAAAATTGAGAAAGGGATCAAAGTGTCGAATGGAAAGATGGGGGGAAAGATTTGGAGAGACAGAAGACAGTTGACCAGGGCAGAGAGAGCGAGGGATCATGCCGTCTCGCTAGGGGAGAGAGAAGAAAAAGAGCTCTATGCTCACTCTCAACTCATAGTGATCAACTAACTATTGCTGTGACAGGGTTGAGGTTGAAATAGAAACTGCCCAGACGAAGCTTGCTGGTGAGTCAAACATTAGTAAGAATACTTCAAGTTAAAAGGGCTAAAATAAAACCGACTATAAACAGTAATCTGCAATACACAGACAGTAAATGCCTGCTTGTTGATCTAATCTGCCAGTGAAAGGAACACAGTTGGGATTCAACTTGTGCCGAGTTCATGAACGCTTTCACATTTGTTGTTTTAAACACCCAGCTCCGCTCGATCATTCCCTGGAGAAATCCTCTGGCACACTGGAAGTGATGCGTTAAACGTTTCCAGCGGCGGCGGGTTTGTTTGAAACAAATGAACAATATAGGCAGAGATGAGAAGCAAATGTATTAGATCAAATTGCCAGATACACGTGTAGAACGAGGGATGAGAGAGCGATGAGGCCAGAATTCAATAAGAATTCATCAGAGCTGCTTAAGCTGTGAGAGGATCCTCCATGATAAGTTGCAGTCCTGTCCTATGTATCTCTCCGGTGATGATAATGTGTCTGACCTCCAGGCTAGAAAAGATGAAGAAATTCCCTTTTAGCCGACTTATCTACGATGCTGCTCCTGTGCATGCTGTCCATGTGAGGGATATGTGAGGACGCCAGATTGAAAGCACAGATATTCTCATTACAAGACGCCTAATAAACGTAATCAAAATCATTTGTCTCTCTTTCTGTCTTGTGTGTTTTTGTTAGATTGATGCTGAGGGAGGAGGCGCCCAGCGCTCCTCCGAAGAACATTGTGGCCAGTGGGCGGACAAACCAGTCCATCATGGTCCAGTGGCAGCCCCCGCCAGAACCCCAGCTCAACGGAGTCCTCCGAGGATATGTTCTCAGGTATACACACCAATGAAAATGTATATACTGTATTCATTTTAATGTATATAATGTATTTCATATACATATATATACAGAGACTGCTCTGGCTGCCCTTGGTCGACACTGTCCTTCACTTTGATGTCGACCTAAAGGGTGACACACTGGCTGTAATCAAACTGCCATCAGCTGCCTCACACGCAATCTGCATATAATTGCAGTAGAAGTTATCAGATCTTTATCGTCGTTCAGTGTGTTATCTGCCGCCACTCCAGAAATCAGTGGAAAATAGAAACGCACACTCACACATCGCCACTCTATCATTTCAGCTTTAATGGACAGTGCTTCTACCTCCCCCTGCCCTCCCCTTTGTATTCTCCTTTTCGTGTCAGCTGGCACATCCATGCTCTTTTTCTCCTATGTTCTCCCACTTTTCACTCCCCCCCCCTCCTTCCTCCTCGTCCCCCAGTGTGAGTGTCAGTGTGTCAGGTGGAGAGAGAGAGGAGAAAGGGGTTATCTCCTCTCCACTACAGAGATCCCCTGTCAGCCTCCGGCGCCCCCCCCTCCTATGTTTATGTGTGTGTGTGTGTGTGTGTGTATATAAAGTGTGCACGTGTGATAGAGCGCTGACTCAGCTGGTGAAACGTTGGAATATCCTGTTACACCCAATAGGCTCCGTATTAAAATGCTGACATGTGGATTATAACTCCATTCAACTCCATCAGATATGTACAACACCTAAGTGGTATTGCACCTCCCTGTCTAGTCGGGTCATATATCCTTTTAAGTGGACATTTATATCACATGTGGTAAAGCAAAGGCCTTGAAGGTGCACTATTCAGAGACGACTACCAGGCATTAAAGGTTTTTTTTATATTTTAGGGTTTCTGACGTGATTCAAGCGACTTTTCAACGATAGAAGATCCTTCAGAATAGTTTCTCTGCCTCCCAGATGGCCAGCATCTGTATTTAGGAATATACAATATGAACAATATGTGGCTTTATATTATCATTTTTGATTTTTACTGTGTGAAGTATTTTCCGGCTTGGGAAGACACATGTCCTTGCAATCTGCACCCTCCCCGTAGATGCCACCAAATCTTACACACTGCACATTTAATCTAACGCATTGAGTCAGATGTGGAAACTTGACATCAATGAAATGAGTAGTGTCCATGGGGAGAGACTACAGTCAGCTGCAGGCGGGAAGAAACTGTTCTTTTAGCGTCATGTGTTGGTCTTAAATTCACATATATACAAACATATATCAGTAGCAAGATTCTTGCTCATGGATTCTTAAAATGTGGGAAGGAGGAGCCAGGGATTGAACCATCAACCCTTAAGATTAATGTCCGTTATTCTACCACAGCCGTAATGCACTGTATATGCATTTGTCTGTGACTTATACTGAATCCCTTGTTCACTTTTCCCACTTGTTTAGCTACAAACCAATATATTTACAAGTTTGTGTGTGCGCGTGTGTGTGTGTGTGTAGGTACCGTCTGGCAGGGCTGCCGGGGGACTACCAGGAGAAGAACATCAGCAGCCCAGAGACCAACTACTGTCTGCTGAAAGATCTGATCATCTGGACACAATACCAGATCCAGGTGGCTGCCTTCACTGGAGCCGGCCTGGGCGTCTACAGCAGCCCCGTCACTGAGTACACTCTGCAGGGAGGTGAGACAAAACACACACCAACACAACAATTTACATTTCTCCATCTTGGAGGGGAAAGCAAATGTACCAAGAAATGTTGGGACATTATGTCGATCGACAGTCCGTGCATACACACACATCGCTGAACTTTGAGTATTCCAGCATACAAATATTAGTAGCTTAATCTTTCAGCGTACATTACTTTAATTAACTGCCCAAAAGAAGCTCTTCCTTGCTCCTCGAGTCCTTAAATCCTGGACCAAAAAGACCCCCCATCACATTAAACGCACACATGTTCCCATTTTGTTATTATGTTACACTGGGGGCAAAATGTGTGTGAGACAAAGCTGGAGTGTCTCGAAGTGTTCCCAGGTTGTCCAATAAATTCTATCAATAGAACTTTGTGATGAGACAAGACGACTGTGGCTCAGTGGTAGAGCAGGTTTGTCTTTCAATCAGAGGATCGGCGGTTCGAATCCCCGGCTAGTCGATGTTTCCTTGGGCAAGGCACTTAACCCCAAATCGCTCCTGTAGCTGTGCCTATGGTGTGTGAATGTATTATGACTGTTGGATAGTCCTGATGTGCAGGTGGCACCTTGCATGGTAGCCCCTGCACATCAGTGTATGAATGACAACATGTAGAAAAGCGCTATGTAAGTACAGTCCATTTATCATTTACAAGAGATGTCTGATTAATAGATTGTTGTCAATACACCAAACCTTGGTACTTCTTCCTATTTCATATACAAGAATGCAAGAACCCCACATTTAGATTCGGTGGATGTACATACATGAATAGGGAGACCATTATTTCATGGACTCTGTGAGCTTGAGTAACAGGCATCAGCTGTAGATAGAAATAAAAGGATGTTGCTGGTAATTGATATGTGTTATTGAGATCTTCAGGTGATCATAGACCTTGAAGGCCATAAGTTTCACGCTGAAACAAATTTTTACAAAGACTGGCATGTGGCATTTCCCACACTTTTGCACTTATAGGGAACTTTTGCTTTCCCTATATTTGCTTTTTAATGTGGATACATTTTGAAGCAATTGTGTGGAAGCAAAAACGTCCACACTACAGTACACTACAGAGACACATTTTCTATAATGGTAGCGGGTGTTGTAATAGCGATAAGGTAGAGCATCCCCAACGGTTTGTACGTGCTTAGTTTGTGATCCAGTGACTGAGATCACAGTTACAGGCAGCGCTACCTCAGCAGGCTGGTCGTCTTCGCGCTCAGTGACGGGATGAGGAGCCACTTGATGCAGCTGTAGGGAGTTTGAAGGGAAAGAGAGTCTGTACTGCTCTATGCATATGATGTGACACAATGATATAATGTGTTGATTGTACTAAACATGGCTGCACAGAGGAACACGCTTTTAAGTCTGTCCAACATAAAATCCGTGCAGATGTAGGGAGAGACGGAGGAATGTAAGCAAAGGCGTTAAAGAAAGATGAGAGGAAGTGGTCGTGGGGGTAAATCTTCTTCAAACCCGTGCTCCTCTCTTCCTGACGTTTATTCCAACAGTATATTATTTTTATTAAAGATAAGCCTGAGCTTCATACACTCACACACACACACACACACGTGCACATAAAACTCGTAGTCATTATTACAAGAGTTCAGGACAGGTTTATGGACTCAGGAGAGGGAGTTAGGCTCATTAATTATTCTAATGTGGTTTAATGGGAGTGGCTGCAATGGATTGGACATGTTCTCTCTCACTATCTCTGGGAGGATGTGGTTGAAGTCAGCGTTAGACTCTGATAACACTGCTCTCCTCTCGCTCTCTCACACACAGGCATACACGCATACTAAGATTCCCCCAGAGGACAGAGTTTAGTGTTTTATCTGTAGCTGTGAGCTGCGAGGGGTTAGAAGCCGATCCCCTGGAGTACAGCCGGCGTGGCGAGGGGGTTGGGCGGGGGGCGGGGGAGCATCTTTAACATCAATTAATCTTCCATCTTGCTCTCTGTCTTCTCATTCGTAGAGTCTCTCTCTCACTATCTCTTCCCTTTCCTTTTCTCTACTAGTTATTGCTCCGCATACTCACAGTGTGTCTCTGTTTCGTCTGGCCTCTTTGGCTCAGATGTGAGATGTAAAGGCCATTCCCATCATGCAACAGTGCATTATCACTCTGTGGCTCTCCAGCATCAGCATATAAACCCCTTATAGTGTAATCACCGTAACACACATGCAGTATGTATAAGCACACACATATTTCGCAGTCACACTCCACTCTGCTCCTCCTGGCTTTAATTTTTATCATGGACCCTCTTTCTCCGGCTGACCTGCTGGTCTGATAGAGTCCATATAATGCCTAAATATTCACATGTAGAGGCACATTTATACGCTGACATGAAGGGGAAAAGTAAACATAAGAGACAGTGGACCAACTTGTGTGAACATTACATGTTCGGTCCTTGTTTACCATATTTACTTCCCGCCGGCCTCTTTTTTTTATATCCTACTTTTCAAAGGAAGAATTGCTCTATTATACACAGTATATTCCACAGTCTTCTATGTCTCGTAGGACTCTGTCTGTCACTCTCTGGGCCAAGTTGATACACGCTTCAAACAGACTTATCGCTATTCTGCTATTTACTGTGTAAATTATTACTACTCTGCTTTAGTTGGACTGAAAATTCTTATTATTTCAATTTTTATTGTTGAATCTTTGAGCTGGGATTCAAATTTAAACAAAGAAAAATGCAGAGAGTCCTATTTTATTTCTGATTGTTAGAAAATAGATGTGTGGATTCTTTTTCTCCTCTGACCAACAAAGTATAAATAACAAAGTGTATATACCCGTCACAAGGAGAACCATGCAGGCTGAGGCGCTAGAGGTTAAAGTTGGGGAAAATAACCCTGATGATGTCACCAGGGTTATTTGGGGTTAACCTACATTACATAATGGTGTATGGGGTTTAAAAGAAGTGTGCATTCAGGAGGCATACATGTTTTAAAGATGAAAAGAAACTATCGTAAGTTGCATTTTAGGAAATGTAAGATCCAAGTTTGTTAAGCTTGACCCATAAAATAAAAACCAGGATATCTCGTCCTCCATATCACCATCCTTTTTTAACATCTGCCTCTTGGGAGTCCTCCAGCTTAATGCGAGTACCTTTAGTAAGTTAAGCATTTATACAAATCCAGTGTCATTGTTCTTGTATCTAATACATTATGATTTTTTTAGTCAATGAATCCTGGCGTTGCCGGCTATGCAGTTACATCATGTGGGTAATAACGGTTGACAGGGCTGCAGTAAAGGGAGAGTGATGTGTCTACAGGACTGAAGCAACTACTCCAGTGAGTCATCTAACTTTCTGTGGCCACTGTGTGTCCTCCTGAGGTCACTTACTGAAAGGCGTAATAGATTTAATTCATCATTCTGGCTGTCTTCATGAGCCGTCATTGTTCAGCCCCTGTCACTGAAGGGGCAGTACCCGTATCTCACTTATCCCTCAACTGATACTATGCAAAATATGTGAATGCAAAATACAATAGATGAGATGAATTCTATTGAGAAATTAGGTCATTTTGCAGCAGAGAATAGCAGTGTAGGGTTGGCATTTAACTTGTGCAAGCCTAGCAGATATTTTAAATTAAAAAATGAACTGAATATCAATGTGAAAAACGGTGCTGTATGATGTATATTTAAAAGAACAACTTGTGGAAAAAGTAAAAGTGTAACCTTGAAAACTGTTTATTTCTGCAGCTTAGGGCTGTTGTCATATATATGTTTCCAGTGTATCTAAACACTCATCCTCTTCCCTGTGGTGAACCCATTACAGCTAAATGTTACGTGTGTGTGCTTAGTTCCCACAGCACCTCCGCAGGAAGTGGAAGTCTTAGCTATCAACTCGACTACCATCCGCTTCACCTGGAACCCTCCGCCTCAGCAGTTTATTAATGGCATCAACCAGGGGTACAAGGTAAGCCTCCGCGTGGGTGTTAATGTTATAGCACAAAGTTCAACACGAGGTACAAATGTATGTTCAGCCATTCTTGCAAAGTTCGATAAGATAAAAGACCTTTGTCTTGGTGTTTTTTTTTTTTTGTATGTGCAGGATCTCGGCTGTGATGCATGAGAAAAAAATAATGTAATGTCTTTTTAAAGTAAAAAAAATCAGTTCTCATCATCCTCTGTCATCATATTTATTAATTATTTTTTTATAAAAACAACCCCTGCTCAGATAATAAAATTTAAATAATATTAAACATGCTTTGCTGCAGACAATACAATAGCCACTATGTTAATAATACTGAAGTCTTGAGTCCAACACTCCATGGATCATTTTTATCAGATTCCAAAAAACAAATCTCTTCATCTATTCCCATCAATTCAGCAGTTTAAATTAAAATAGATGCTCTAAAATACATATTTTTCTCTCTGTGTGTGTGTGAGTAAGTTTTGTGAAAACCTCTGAACCTCTCATGGGACTTTCAGCTCAAAGGTCATGGCCCAGAATGCACTGCCTTGCTCTTGTTTACCCATACGCTTAGCCCAGCCAAGTGAGGGATCAGCTCCAGGTAGAAATGAAAATGAGTGATGGAGGAAAAAGAGAGGGAGGATTAAATGGGGAAAGAGGAGAGGAGGTGTTGAGAAAATAGGGAGCGAGAGACCGAAGAGAGATGAGAGATAAGAGATAATAATAAAGAAGCAGGATAATGGGGAGCAGGGTTGAATACTGTGAGTGATCTATACCTAGTAGTTTTGGTATGTGATTTATTATTCACTTTATTGTGGCAACCAACCCCCAAGGAACTGATTAACATGACAAAGAAAACACATCAGATTCTTGCTGTGCATCACTGGTTCTGTCCGTGTGTGTGTGTGTGTGTGTGTGTGTGTGTGTGTGTGTGTGTGTGTGTGTGTGAGAGAATGTGAATGCTGGTGTCTTTGTTGGTTGATAAATACTATATGGCTTTCCTTCTGTTTGATGTGGCTCTCTGATGCCGCCTCTGTAAAACAGGCTTCACCACTCTGAGTTAGTGGAGCCTCTCGGTGCTGCTGCTGCTGCTGCTGCTGCACATGTGGGTGTTCATCTTCGGTTGTGTTGTTCTGGTTAGTGGACAGTAGATAATGATATTAATTAAAAGAGGATATGAAGCAAAGCTTCATCTCATCTCATCCCCCCCCACAGATCACTGACTGTGTATAATACCCTTAATAACATAGCTCAAAACTGATTGCCGGAGGGGGAACCAAAGAGCCACTTGGGACAAGTCTTCCATTTATGTATATGTCTTTGAAACTGTCTTCTTACGTACTTCAGATTTTCTTTAGAGTGAAGCTTAAGTCAAGGTAACATTTCTCTCTATCTATCTAGCAATCACTGTGAGCATACTAACAAACAAAGAGTAGAGCATTCATTTAGCAGATTGCAGTTGAATGATCATGGTTATGTAAAAGGCATTGAGAGAATAAACGCAGAGCTCTTTATGACTGTTACCTGATGTCCCACACTTTGCAGCAGAAAGACCAAACTGTGTTTGTACCACCGTGCTGTTCTGTCTATGCTCGAGTCTACTCAAGGACAGCATTGTGTACAGCGTGCGTTCTTCACTATAGCGACAGCAGACCCAATCATCCCAGCACCCTATCAAAGTGGACTAGCATCAGATGCTTGAGGGTTCCAGATCAGCACTCTTTTACTGCACCCAAACTGTACTGTGCTGATAATAAAGTAGAATAGAAGACCTTATTTTACCATGACGGACTGGGTGCAGTGTGTTGCCCTTTGGGCAGAGAGAGAGAGGCAGCCGCTCACCCGTCTCTGGGTATCACCAACTTGTTCCTAATAGGAGATCCCTGTGGTTTTGATTGGGTAGCTATTGCAGACTGTAGAGGTAATATGATGAAGCATGTGTGTGCAGTGGAACAGCATTTACCGAGTTAATCTAGAACGTTTCTTTTTTTTCGTTTTGATTTGGCAACATAAGTGTGTTTCTGCAACACTTATTTCACAGATCTATTCAAAGGAAAATGTGTTCTGAACGTTGTTGTGCTACAATCCACAACACCTAAAAAATGACATCATGGTTAACTAGCAGGAAGCATATTGGCTGAATAAACAGTAAACTAGATATAGTGTCTGCAACAACCACTGCTGTATTCACAATTGGCCAACCAGCGCATCTAGATGCCAACAGGCTTCGTAAAACACACTTCATTCAAACTCGAAAACAAGCGGTGATGTATGCGGCCAAAATGAAACTCGCCAAAGCTGTCTGCCCGCTTAGCAATGACTGAGTTGCAGAGAGGTACGGCAGTGTGTGTACTGTTGGTTCCATTAGCTGTTAGCGGTTAGCATACCATCCAAAACAATTAAAGTGAGCCACAGAGCAGCGGCCCAGAGGTTCGCAGCAGAGTGTGTATGGTAGTTCCGTGAGCTGTCAACCGAACACACCGGGAACTGTTATCCCCCCCACTGTGGGTGCAGAGTAGCAGATGGGGGGGGGGTCGAAGAGGCACACCGCTGTGTCATCAATAGTGACCCTTACCGGCCGCAAATAATAAATATCAATACACAAATATCTATAAACAGCGCCGATATGTCTGGGCTGCGTCCATAATCACTTTCTTGTTTACTCATTCACTCCCTATGTAATACACTATAACAGTTTACTGTGTAGTGAGCCATGAATTGACATTTTTGACACTTATTATGTTTGTGTCATAACTTAAAGGGTGTTCACAATGAAAGTCACAATGATTAAGTCTCACAATGAAAATGTTCCTGTCTATAAAATGCAACGCTTTGCATTGTGGGATTGTTAGCAGAGATAGTGTACATGGCAGGAATGTGCAAAAGCCTAAATGGAGTTGTGGTTTATGAATGCTGACATGTCGAACTGACGAGGTGTTTATATCTTACTGGCAGGTACAGTGGTAGATACTTTCAAGGCATAGTACCATAACCATAATAATCAGCTCTTAACATACAAGGCACATGAGATAGGAAACTTCAATTATATCTAATAATGATACAATAATAGTATTGATATATAATAGAAAATAAATGAAATTCAAGGGAAAAGGAATATGAATCATAGTAAGACTGCACTCTTCCACAGTAGCTCTAAGGATCATCATCATATATATGTTCCTTTCATAAGCTCTGAGAGGCTTTTCATGTTTTCCTTTCATTAATCTTAAAGTACAAATATGATTGTCCACAAGGTCCCATCTGAAAACAGAATAAAATGGGTTTCATTTTCCATCCACTTGGATGAATAATTTAGCTCGGAGTATTAGAAATGTCAATGTCATGTCACTCTTAATGTCCTTCATGTTAATACCAAACAATATTTTTTTGTCGTGAGAGGAGCAAGTAGTTGGATTTTGATTGACAGCCAGTCCTGCAAATCCTCCCAGAGGTAGTATTTAAAATGGAACAACAGATGATCAGTAGCTTCAATTTCAGTGTCAAAAAAGTTATTGTGATCAACATTAAATCTCAGTCTTAGCATTTCACTGGATGGATGAATATCATTCATTCATTTGAAATGGACTTATTTTGTCTCGGGGCTTCCAGGATAAGTAATATAGTTCGATCTCTATTTCTTAATGTCTGAGTCTGGAACAAGTTAGATGATGGGGTTTCTATTTGATCTAGTTGCTCGGCGCTCTTCCTGCCATAGCTACGCATCAGTGTCGACTTAAAATGACGTTAGATTCAGGTACATTTGAGGATGAAGATGAAAAGTGAGAGTAACAAGTTGACAATCCTGTCTGATATCAGGCAAAGATAAATGTAATGAAGAAATGTTTGATTTGTGCATTTATTGGAGTGAAGATTGACCTACAGTTCAAGTTTCCACATCACTGCCAACAAGATAACAGGGAGTCATACAGTGTGGAGAAGATTAGCATCGGTCACACACTGCATGCCGTCAGTGATGCATATGAAAACAATGATGCGGTTCTGTTATGGTTACATCATTTACTGTGCCGAAAATAAACCAGAAAAAATCACATTGAAGCTTCGAGACAGCAGGAGAGACGCTGGAAGTGTTTGCAAAGCATTGAGGGCTCAGAGTGGTACGGCATTGTGCATACAGGTCAGAGGTGTGATCAAATACAGAGTGACTGAGACGCAGAGGTAATGACTGCATGTAAATGTCTCATCAACGAAAAGACATTTAAAAAGACATTTTGAATTTCATAATTATACACAACTTGTTTTCCCACGAAAACTTGGCGGTAACTTCACATCTCAGCCAGTTATTGTTTAACCAGGAACTATAAATACGGCTCCATATCACAGTGTTGCCCGTGGCTTATCTCTCATTATGAATATTTAAGTGTATGCTTTTCCCTGTTTGTTTTTGTAAATAACACAATAACGCAAACCAAACTGCTGTGGTTCTGAATATGAATCAAGTCTTACAATGGAGACAAATTAACTTTTCATTAGGTTGGAGTGATAATCAAACTTAGTGTTTGTACTCAGATGTTGTTATGACTGCTAATGGCCTGCTGGCAGGAATTTATGTTAAGAGCTACATTCATACGTTAATAAATGCTTCAATTCGAGATGCAGATAAACTTTTTCAAGGTAATGAAACATGAATATTTTTTTGCCATTCTGACAAGTTTGTAAATAGCATTCGGCAGTTTTAGACTTTCATTTTTGGTAGCCCGGAACTAATGCTGCTTGATTAAAATGATGATTAAACAAAACAATAATAGAAAAATACAACAAGCCAATAACTGTGAAAGACATTTTAGGTGTCGTGGTGGCCTGCCGGATGAAAGAAGATTCAGCAGATTTTACTGGGAACCTAGATGTCACCACTAACCATCTTTCTCACTTAACGCAGCTGCTGGTCTGGCCAGAGGAGTCTCCGGAGAGCGTCATCGTGGTAACCATCACCCCAGACTACCCCAGTTCACGCCACACAGGATTAGTCAGCGGACTCAAGAAATTCACCTGGTACTTTGGCTCCACCCTCTGCTTCACAACACCTGGAGATGGCCCCCGCAGCCTGCCCACTCTGCTGCAGACGCACGAGGATAGTGAGTACACACACACACACAAACGCACACTTCAACGTGAACAGAACAGAACACAAAGAACAGCCTCTCCTGTGAATAATAATGACAGTGTATTGACTTGTTTTGTGTTCCGTCCAGCTGTTTCTATCAGTGTGAAGCACAGCTGTGTACACACAGTTTTCTCTCAGGCCCCTACTTTCTTTTGTCTCATTTTTTGATCTTTCTGTTATTAGCCCCCCTCCCTACTTCCTTTTTTGTCCACTGTGTCTTTTTAAAGGGAATTGATTCATATGTTTTCAGACGTACCAGTATTTATAGCGTTCTGCTCCATGGATAAACATAATAGCTGCCACTCCCAGTTGCGAGTACACATGCACACAGTCGCACCGTCAAATAACCCCAAAAGCCCATAGGCAGACAGACAAGCAATTATTAACAACCAGCAATTATCGAGTGGAAAAGGGATATTAGGATCCATGTGTACACACACAAAACACTCACACACACGTGCACACACACTCCAACACAGCCGTGGACTGGTATTGATTGGGTGCTGCGCATGCTGCAGGGTTAACGGTGGGTGTAATTCTTGCTTGATGATAGCTTTTTGTGTGTGTGTGTGCGTATTTGTGTGTGTGAGTGTTATTGAATGTCTTAGATGAATAGCTTAATCGCTCTGCAGGGAGGGTGGTTAGACAACCATACATGAAATGAGAAATGACAGGCATGCGTGCACCTGAGTGCACATGTGTGTGTGCGTGATTGTCAATGGCGATGTGATTAGGAGGTGGTGTGTGAAGTTGAAGGGCAGAAAGTAATCAGCTGCATGGACAAGAGGGTGGTGCGGAGGGATGATTTCCAAAAACCGTGCTGCTGAAGAAGTTAAAAAGCTAATATCGTGTTATGTGATCTGAATTTGTGATTTATTTTTTCAGCACCTGGACCCGTTCGCCGGCTGAGCTTCAGTGAGATCTTGGACACATCACTCAGAGTCAGCTGGGTCGAGCCTGAAGACAAGAACGGCATCATCATCGGTTAGTTCGACCATTTAAATTATCTCTTAACTCTGTAATGAGGGGAGCTTTAGGTTTAGTTAGCATTTTCTTCCAGAACGTAAAACACATCAGAAATAATTCTATTGAATGTACTTCACTTTGAACATTTCAACAACAAAAAAAGAAAAAATGTATATGTAGAAAAAATATATTAAAAAATAAGGGTGAACATACACAACAGACATCATTTCATGTCTGAAGTGGAGTAGGAGGCAGCAACATGCTTATCTAGATACTAATCCATCAGTTCTCAGCAACGCTACCCAATGAAGAGTGTTAAACAGAGAAGACAAGAAAAGAAAACTAATAACAACAATGTCACCATTTGTGTACTTTACATTGCATTTCCTCACTTTTGTACCATTTTTAACGAAATGTTTTCAGATAGTAGTTTGAGTCCATTTCACAAAATCACCTCACAAAACTCTTAAGCTCGGTGCGAACACAACGTTGTTTCAAGTTAACGTTTCCTCTTAAGCCATAACCACTCTCTCAGTCCAAGAGCATTTTTTGTACATTGCCAGGAAGTGAAATATTTCCTGCTTTGTACATGTTTGTGCAGTCTTGAGTTCCACCAGATCCCTGAATTCCAATGCATGTGACTTTAAAAACAGTTTGTGAGTGTGTTCCAGATATCCCATGTTGTTTACTATCCTTATGGCTCTTTTTCATATCATGCATAATAATTGTAGGGTGCTTTTGTACAGTAGGTGTTACCCCACACCTCCACAGTAATTCCAGTGAACAATACAGGGTGTACAGTACCTTATGATCCAGAGTGCAGAATGACTAATATAGGTATATCATCCCCGCAGCAGTGAGAGAGGAACCCTAAAACTTTTATAGTTTCTTCTGTAATATTCAATTAGTCTTTTCTTTTCTGTCTGGCGTCCACAGACGTCTCCGACGCTGTGTTTTTGTACATCTGATTCATCATCAGCTAATCCCTTCTGTCTGCAGCTTGTCTTTCCACATTATCTCCAACATGCCCTCATCCCACGCATCCCAACACCCATGGTGTTGTTTGTGTGGCGCATCACAGAGCTCAAGCCCCCCCCCTCCTCCTCCTCCAAATTCATTTTGCCTCAGCTCGTCCATGGCTCTGTTAGACAATGGTTCTGGTGAACACGACAAGCTGCTGTGAATTAAGCGACTTTTCACTTCATCGAGTGTGTATGCTTATGCGTCTGTGTGTCGACATGGCTAACATCCATCAGGCACCTACAAAACAAGATCACAGAAACAGCACCAGGCTGCAGTGGCTTTACAGTCGGCTTACACACTCAAAGAGGAGCGGGAAAGCGAAAATTCAATCAAGGTCACCTTGCACATTTATTCTTTTTCTCCTCGACCTGCGTTTCATCTAGCACCTGGTGAGCATGGAGACAGATGAGGGACCATTCACCCTCTCCAGGGCTTTACTTACAAGTGGCCTCCGCGTATACACACACACACACACACGTTAGAAGGTGGTGGAGTGTGATGCATGACTCTGAAGATGCGTAGGGACAGAAAGGGATTTTGACTGTAGTTACCCCTCCAGCGCTCCCTTCCTCCTTTTTGGCTCCACGCCTCTCATTATGTGCAAGCGTGTGTGCCTATGCATGTGTTTGTGTGTATCCGTGTCTGCTCGTGTCTATATACGCCTTTATTAACCCAGCGTGTGCTCTACACCCTGCAGGCTACGTGTTGTGGTGGGAAGTTTCTGGCGCCGAGTCGAGTCGTGAGGAACGTTCGCTGTCCAACTCCACCCTGCAGTACCAGCTGACCGGCCTCACTTCCACCACCGCGTACACACTACAGGTGGCAGCCCTCACCGCCGCAGGGCGGGGCGTCGTCACACCCTCTGCCATCTCCACTGGAGTCCCACCAGGTACAATAAATACACACAAAAGAGCCGCTGACAGTGGATGTTAAAGAAAGGTTTTTCTCCTGTGTGTGCGTGTGTGTTGCAGAGTAAATATGACTGATGAGCCCTCACGATGCCATTGTCTTTCCTCAGGCTGATAAGTGGCTGTTACTGTGCATCCATGAATCATCACCCACACAACCAACACACACACACACATCCACATGCACAGGCACTCACAAGAGTTAGTCGTTTACAGCATCTTACAGAGCGCTTTAGGATGTGGTTTATTTGTGTGTGTGTACCATGTGCACGCCATGCTTGTGTGCATGATGAGTTTGTATGATTGGACCAAGGCCAAGTTGTAATCATTATTAGTGCTGATTAACTGCATATGGCAAAGTGGAGGGAGTGCAGAGAGGGGAGAGAGAGAGAGAGGGCAAGAGACAATCAAAGAGCAGAACTGAAGAAGCGAGTGCAGATAGATACATAATGAGGGAAGAACAGAGAACACAGAAAAATGCAATCTCCAAAGAACAGAAGACCAAAGTCTCTCAGAAATGGACTGAGAGAAAGTGGAGGAGAATGGAGGGATAAAAACTTGCTCATACAGCGGGATTTTTGTCCTAACATTTTCTGATTACTAATTTATGAATAAAAGCAGTAAAAAAGTGAAAGCAAGATGGATACAGACAGTTCATAGATTCAGAGGTTATTCATTAATTCATGAAAGCAAAAGACTGAAGGAAAGACGGAGGACTGAAGACTAGGAAAAAGAACTAAAGAATGAGTAGAGAGAGAGAAAGAGAGAGAGATCTACCGAGCATAGATTCTTGTCTTGTTTATTTATTCATGTATTCATGGAGTTGAGAGAATTTTGTCATTCATCTGAGCATGGCAGCTGAAATCAACATCCCCGCATTACAACCATTACAAGTTTGCTGCATGCACTTACGGAGCAACGGCTGCTGATAGCTAAAATTGTGTTGCATCGCACACACGCGTGCCATGCCGTATCCAGAATAAATATTGTCTTGTTTCCGTAATAACTGGACCCGGTCATGTCATATAATCTGTTTACAAAAAAAACAAACAGATATTCTACAAAAATCTGTCTGATGTGTCCCAGTGTTCTGGCGCGTTACAGACACACGCCGTTTGATTTAACACGTCGGCTTTACAGATCTGTATTCTGCCATGTTCAGCAAATAATGATGCTGCAGCAGAACTGGACGGATTACAGTCGCTCACACCAGAGCACTTACACCAGCCAGAGATACATAGCACCGACCAAACACAGTGGAGAGAAGTGGCTGAAAAGTGGGTCTGAAGTGCTCGATCTTGTGACGAGTGAGACAATTCAGAGTGGAGTGGATCGTGATGATTTTTAATTATGCCATTTTCATTAGCAGAAACAAAGCTCTCGTGTATTTCAGTTGTTAGGACATTATTTTTTTTTAAAACACACACAAACAAAAGCAGGATTTCAGCCCAGTCTGCAGAGCAGTTGTCAAATGTGCCGCCTGCCTGACCAATGCCAAGTCAATTCAACAGCTGTCAGTGAAGAAGTCTATTCAGAGCCAGCTATAAATTGCGTGTGGCATTTGAAAGGTGGAGTTGTAAACCTTTCATTGGAATATTTAGTTCTGGTTGAAGTGTGCATAGAAAACGCATTATTATTCCTATTTGATTTATTCCAGGTGAACCAAAAAAGAGGAGAAACTCACCATCCGGAGCAAATATTAATAGTCTTCTGGTTGCTTGTTGTTGACCAGAGTCGGTGTGGCTCTATATGACAGAAGCACATTGTCAAGCTTGTAGTGTTTAGCGCCACATGCCAAGGAACAAACTTGCTGCATCATTGATGCTACTGTCAGAGTATTTTCTTTGTACTGTAAGCGGATTGACTTGATTTCTAATTGTTCTGTCTTCTAATTATTGCAACGTGATCTCATCCCTATTTGTCATATATTACCGCCCCCATGGGGGGCAGCCTTTAGCGTAGTATCTCGAAAAAAACCTGAAGGTTCTCACATGGTTGAGATAAAATAATCCTTTGTTAGTCTCACAGCAGCAACGGGGACAATGCAAAAACAGAGACATCAGTAAAACAAGATATAGAAAATAATCAAATCTAAATATAACAGTAGACAGACTGAATGGTTGAGTTTACGTTATTGCACATATGAAGTATTGATATTGCACAGTGGTTTACATTGATATTGCTCATAAATGAATGAAGGAATTGTCAGTTAAGATTAAGTTAAGAAACCGGTTAGGTTTAGGAAAAGGTCATGTGTTGGGTTAAAATAACTATAGAAGTAACGGTGACATCATGTTGTCACTCACAAACACCGGTTTGACCCATCCAATAGCCCTCCCTTACACCCTTAGTGGACATTGTCGCTCTATAATATTACGTCTGATGCTCGGAGAGTCTAATGATGGGGCGGATTGGTTTACATTGGAGTCAGTGGAGAACCTGGTGTGTCTCATACAGATGTTGAAGGATGTCTTGTAACAAAACGCCAAGCGTCTGTATTTGATCTATTTGATGTATTTGATCTGGTAGTGAGACCAGGCTGAATTATTTATACTGTTTGTACCATCTGCCAGTTGGTGAAGCTAGTCACAGTGTAGTTATTTCTCCTAAACAACTTATCCTCATGAAAAATATGTTTCTACTAATTCTACATTTTAATATATCAAATGTATTTTTAAATATATAAAGTACAACAAATGTTCTCTTTGGGAGGAAGGAAACTGTAAGATACAAAGATATGTTACACCTGACACATAAAGGAGCTGTCTGTCAGCCATGTTGTCAGCTCTGTGTATGTGTATACTTGAGGTGTATTGGGTTTACTAGATTTCTCAGCCAAGCCCTCACTAGTTTTCAGCATCAGCTTTAGTTTTCAGCTGACCAAGAGAGACGTACAGTGGCAGCATACGCGCCTGCGTTTTAGTTTAGTGGAATTAACATTTTTCTTTCTGTGACCCAACTTATATTTTATTGCATGAGCACATAGACATAATTAAAAAAAGGGCCGGAAGCAAAGCCTTGACTCACTCTTACTTAAAGGCTTTATTGGCGACATGATTTATTCTCTTCCTATTATAAATGTTATTGCACATGTATTAAAGATGAGATATGTTGCAGTTCTGACCATTGTTTTTTTATAAAAGCAATATTTTGTCTTTCATTCATTTCTTTTGATCCATTCCTTTGAAATAATTCTCCATGCTGTGATGCTCCAGTCTTTTTCTACTTGAACAAAGCACTTTCATTTGTTTCTATTCTTTTTTGCAAATAAATTGTTATTGTTAATCGTTGCTGCAGCACCAGCAATTACTTTATTTCAAAGGATTTCTAACTCACCATTGAAATATCACAAAAAACATTAAAAATGAGCGCAACGATCCCGCGGGTTTTGGTCAATAGATCTTTTATGTACTTGTAAGAATACAGTACGAGCTGCATGAGAGCAACATTCTTTGCTGTTCTTGATAGCTTTGAGTAAAGCAGTACTCCTTCTGTTTTTCTATCTGCAGAACTTCCTGGTGCACCATCTAATTTAGTCATCTCCAACATCAGCCCTCGCACCGCAACACTCCGGTTCCGCCGCGGTCGTGATGGCAAGACCGCCATATCACGATGGATCGTAGAAGGCCAGGTGCGTGTGTCCACGTTTGTGCACGTGTGCTTTTCTGACTCGCTGCTGATTCTGAAACGCAACTGGAGGAAAAACATTTTGTGACATGACTATGTCCTTTTAACGAACAGGTAATCAAGGAGGATGGAAAGGAAGAGGTGTGGGGAGTTGTCTACGAGAAAGATAACCGGCCTGATGCAGACACGCTGGAGATACCTGACCTCACGCCGTTCACCCAGTACAGGTGAGCAGCAAACATCCACCGCCTGCACAAGAACATAGTTTACCACACACACGCACAAACTCACTCACACACATCTCACTCTCCGCCAGTTTCTGCAGCATTGCAAGACTCAGGTGAAGTTAGATAAATCACACAGACTCACAGAGAGACAGTTCCATCTGAGACTTTTCTGTTTGTCAGCACCTTCACAGCTGCTGCATGCAGATCCTTATTACCCTCCCGCAACTTGCTAGAGGGAAGGGGGGCGGGGGGGGGGGGGGGGGGGGGGGGGGGGGATGAGGGCAGGGGAGAAGGTGATGAGACAGTGGGAAGGGCAACAGAGAGCATTAAAGAGGGGAAGAGACAAGGAGAGGAGGACATAGAGGAGAGAGGAGTGTCTTTAATCCCTGCTCAAGGGCTGTGAAGAGCCTGCAGTTTATAAACGTGATCTATTGTCACTCTGAACAGCAGCAACTCTCTCTCTCTCTCTCTCTCTCTCTCTCTCTCTCTCTCTCTCTCTCTCTCTCTCTCTCTTTGTATCATTGGATTCATCTGTAATGGGATTGCGGTGTGTGTGCGTGTGTGCACACGATGTACACTCACAGGGATTATGTTGTCACAGGCGACACCGTTGGGACATTAGATGAAGTGATGCACTTGTCTGTATTTCATATCCCCTGCTTTAAGTCCCTCTTTACACCCTGCTTTCTGCCTCCCTGTACAGGAGCCAGAACTCACAGATGTAGTCTCTCACATGCAGTCTGCACTCTCACACGTTTTATCACTCACACCCCACACCGAAGCACGGCTGCATTTAGAAGTTACGAAAGTAACAAATGCTCCCTCGTGGCTGCATGTGTGTGTGTGGGTGGGTTTGTCACCGAGTCTGTTTGGTTATATCTCTTTTTCTCAGACATCTTAACAATGTGCCAGCGGCCTTTTCAGAAATTCTCTGGTGGAGAGTTCCAGCTGAAGGATGCCATCTAGTAAAATGTGTTGCAGTTGTGAAGCAAATAACATGAGTATAACAAATGCCCTGAAAGGTCTAAAATAGTTTTTCTTCACTCTAACAGTGAAGTCTGGTTGTCCGGTTGACATGTCCTGTGATATTTTGATTGAGTGCATTACACTATGTTATTGGGTCAAGCGATCTCTCGCAATTGTATGCCTATAAAGTATCTGCTTCTACAGTAACTCTGTTAGTCAGTTAACAATATTAGACATTAGATATTAGAATATTAAAAGCCTCACCCCCATGTTCAGCCTCAGACCTGTCTATTATGAACTGAATTTTTTTGTCATTATGTGTCCTGAAAGGTAATCCAGCGATTTAGTATTGTACTGTCATGAAGTTGGTGGACTCAAAAGAGACAGATTTAAGAAGAAATGTCGACATATAAACAGCAGAGGCTAGTTTCGGTCGAGCTCTAAAAACACTGGATCCTACATTACCCACAATGCAGCTCAATATCATCTTTTTGTTAGACCTTCCCTGTCTGGTAAACACCCACATATTTTAAACTCCACAACCCCAGTGTGTAACGTATGCTTTTTGTTAGAAAGCCTCCAAACCTCGAGAGGCTACACCCTGATAAAGTCACTATGACATCATTAGGGTGTTCTTTTTTTCAATGTTGGAGGTCACCCTCCAGTAGAAATCATGCAACCATTATCACTGGATGAGTAGTACTCCTCGTGACAAATGAACTAAACTAAAATCAGTGCAGTGTCCCTCTAACTGTGCTCTCTGCTCTCACCAGGTTCAGGATGCGGCAGGTGAACATTGTCGGCTCCAGTGCCATGAGCGCCCCCTCCAGGCTGATTCAAACCCTGCAGGCTGCCCCTGACACACACCCCTCTAACCTCACCCTGCTGTCTGCCACACAGACCAGCCTGCGCTTCAACTGGAAGGTACTGAAACACATGAACACGCATAGAGACACACTTACCTCTTTAAAACAGTTAAGCCGCTCTCTGCCCCTTTACGGTCATTCAAATAGTGCTAATTTGACTCATGAGGATTGTCTTTGCTCTGCATATCTGTGTATTTGCTCTTATTGTAACATCAGTGCATGTGTGCGTGCGTGTGCACTCACTGACAGCCTATAATCAGTGTCTCTCCTTGTTATCAATGCAAACGCTAATCTGTCAGATTTTCCATTCACCGTGCGGACTGCTAGCAGCACAAACTGCAATGCAATTTGTCTTTACTGTCTTTTCTTATTTACTCTTGTTCCTGCTCTTCGTCTGTCCCTCTTTCCCTCCCTCTCTTTTTTACTCCCCCCATCCGCTCTTCTATTATAACATAAATGGAGAGCAGAGTATTTTTCCATTTAAGAGTTGGAATGAGAAAAAGAGCCTGTCAAATCAGACACAGACACTGAAGCGCTATCGGCTACCTGTGCAGCATGCTAATGGGATTTTACCTGCATGTTAGCACCCAGTCTGAGCTTTGCTAGCTTTTCTGCTGTAATGAAACCATCACAATGGTTTTAGCTAAGGCTATTATTCTAAGCTGCATATTAAGGGCAATAAAGCTAATGTGACATTCTGTATTATAGCTCCTAAATGCTAAGCTGAGCTAAATCACTGGGGTATTTAAAATAACTGGGTGTTTCACTTCCTTATCTGCAGCGCAGCACAGAGCAACCACTGTACAATGTTGGTGAAAATCTTCTGTGGAATTATATGTTGCGGACGGACTGAACTTCTCACTAATGTGATTTTAGGGCACTGAATAATAGGTGGTTTTGCCTGCAATGCATAATGGCGTGGAGGTTCACGGGCAGAATAGGGAGGATGAGGTGACAGAGAAAAAGTATGGACAGCAGAAGAAGGGAGGGTGACAGGAAATGAGAGTGGAAGCGAAGAGAGGATGACAGAGTGTGAATAAAACAGGGAAAAGAGGGTGATGGAGAGAGGAAGATCAGGGGATGGAATGTCAAAGGGGAGAAGACAGTAAAAGGCTTTTAGGATGTACTTTAAATTTAGACATGTCACATAAATAACCATATTCTTTAGAGCTACGTAATGCCTTTTCATATGTGTGTGTGTGTGTGTGTGTGTGTCTTTGTTTATGTTACATTGTGAGGATCTAAACTTGATATTCCACTCGTGTTGTCAGGACCCAACTCCATTCTGGGTATGTTTTGATGCTGCCACTGCAGGACACCAAAGTTCAAAAGGTTCATCTCATTGAGGCTTTATTTTAGAGGCCATTAAAAACCTATTTTCTTAGTCAGCCTGTTACTATGAGTTATACATGATCCCAACATTTTCTGACAAAGTTAAAGCAGTTTTGGTTATTTCGCATTAACATTTTTGTTTTTGTCCTTGCTTTTTGCACTGGTTTGAAGTGGGCGGGGCCCTGCTGGAAAAAGGTTGTGTCACATATTTCTGTCAAACAATGAAAGTTTATTTGATTAATTAGTTTGCTTTTGTTGCCTGGTGGCTTCCAACCAAATCTGATCAAACCACACCCACACCGTCTTGATGTGTTTTTAAGTATAAAATTAATAATAGATGATTTTTTTAGGGTTGTACTGTACGTGTGTCAGAGTATCTGAGCATGTATCGGATGAATACAGTTTATGAATGTGCTGTATGTGTGTCTTTTTGGTTGTGTGTGTATTGTATTTTTCCGCTCCGCTAAGGACCTGTTGTCAGATTTTATATTTCTCATAAGTACAGGCGGGTTATCACTCCATGTTAGTTATGAGGAACTGTGTCTTCATAGAGCAACAAGCTGTTGTATGTTAACCAAATTATAATTTTACCAAAATTGGTTTCTCGCTCAATCATCCTTTTCAGCTCTTTCTCTGTATAGATAGTTCTTCTTTCATCAATCACAGTCAAAATTAATTAAATTCACAGAGTGAAAGGATGGCACCGAGTGGTCAAGTGCTGATAAATTATAAGACATGGATCAGTATTGACACACTGTTCTTCATTTATTCACCTTTTGTGGAACAAGGTTTACATTATTAAAAAAGAATCTGCCTCTGAAATGATCGTGAAAATAGCAGATATCTTCCAAGTCTTAGTTTATTTTCAGTCTTATCCTTGACAACTTTTTATTTGTTTGACGTTTTTAAACATGGATCATTTGGAGTGCCCCTTTAACTGTGCTGTCTGTTCTCACCAGGTTTAGGATGCGGCAGATAACATTATCTGACAACATGACCATATATAGCAGTTAATACACACAGTTTTATCTGTAAAGTATGGCTAACATGACAGTAAACTAAACATAGTCACTAAAAAAACACAAAAACAGGAATAACCTCTCTTTAATCTGCTCTTTTGTTACCCTCCAGCCTCTTCCAGAGTCCGAGTACAACAGCAGTCCAGAGACTGTGGGGTACCGGCTCAGACTGTGGAGGACAGACGGCCAGGGGGAGGACAGGACAGAGGATGTGGAGCCAGCAGGGGGGACCAGGGAGACCACAGTAGAGGGCCTGAATCCCTGGACCCAGTACCAGGTTCAGATACAGGCTTACAACTCCATAGGACCTGGGCCGTGGAGCGACACTGTCGCCGCACTCACTGCAGAATCTGGTACAAACACAGACCTCAATCACTCCTGTTTCCTGTTTGCAAGTGTCCAGCAGAGCTGCCTGTCCAATATCGTATTAGCCGGGTATAAGAAGTGAATGGATGAGGAATAAAGTGCACAATTACCATCCCTGAGTCTCCCTTCATCCTGCCACCTCTCTCTGCCCTCTACACTCTCCCTCTATTTCAGTGAGGGGAAGATTGACGGAGAGAGGGAGGGGGAGGGGGAGGGTTGGATGGCGTTACACATTCACCAACAGTGGACCGGCGAGCTGTCAGGGGACATTTTGTAGGTCCACTGTTGGTCATGCTTTAAAGCAGTACTGCCCTTCAAGCCCCTCTGTATTCAAATGTAAATTGTGTTGGTTGTTGAATTTGAAATCTTGACCGCACACTCGTATCAATCTCAAGCAGCTCTGAACACACACACACTCCCAAATAACATTGTATGCACAGTATTGGGATGAAAGGTTCATGTAGAATAACTAACTTGTATTCCTCAACTCCTGAATAAATATGTATCTTTACACTGTGTCTCATGGGACAGTGTGATGTTCAATCCGACTGAAGTACAGCAGTTAAGGAGAGCCTCTAGTCCCGTCCACAACGCCTGTTTTTTTCCACCAAATTCCATATTCCAATTTAACGTTGTTTTTCATCGGGGCAATGAAAAGTTTCAGTCACATGTCAGAATCCCCGGGCGCTTTATAGCTCCCTAAATGCTTAGGATGGGTTGAATGCAGAGGACGAATCTCCTGTATGTATGTGATGATAAAAAAAATACAAATAAAATAACACAAAACAAAGTCGCTCAAAAGGTCAATATGTTACATAGGTATTTGACAAACCTTCTGTCACACTGAGGTTGTTTTTGATCCAAGTTGTCTGAAGAAGAAATTGGTGTGCTACGGATGAAAATATATAACCCGATGGAAACAGTGGAGAAATGTTTTGTCATATCTAATATCAATTTTGTTCATCAGTGGTAAATGAATGCAGGCATCGAAGGTTGTTTTTTTCTTTTTGCTGTCTTTGTTGACACAGTGGGATTCTGTTTATTGAGTGATTGTTTTCGTGTTTGTCTCTCATATTCTCACAAACTCGGATCATGTCTCCAAAATCAGAATATTGGAGAAAAACGGCAGTAAAGTGGCACCAGCAGGGTTTTCACTGTTGGGTCATGCAAATTATTCATACTTTAAGTAATCAGTTTTGTTTATGTCATACTGGGTTCCGCAAACTATTATTCTGCTTAAAAACTCCTATTTGGGCGGCATATTTTTCTCTCGGGGACCTTCATTGATTTTGATATTGCATGCCGTGAATTGAATCCTGTCAGGAGCACATATCTGGGTGATTCTGCTCACTATTTTGCATTAATAATTATAATTCTATTTTGTTGCTGCACATAATATAGGTTGCTGTGTTGCCTATTATTTTCATCAGCTCATCGTGTCAGTCCTGTGTGAACATATTTTTTATATTGTTATTTAAAAAGGATCGTAAAAATATTATTTTTCAACATGACTAGAAATAGTGGTCCTTGCATGGTCAGGGTAGAGATATAGTCCACTGTTGGTAACGTAGGAATGTGTGTGTTTGTGCTCTCTAGTTCCATCTGGGTCTCCGATGAATGTGACTGCTGAGGCAGTGAGTTCCACCAGGATCCTGCTCAAATGGTCTGCTCTCCCTCAGGCACAGAAGAATGGAGTCATACTTGGATACAAGGTGCATAAAACACACAAACACACACACACACACAATCCCACCCTGACCCCCTCAGCCCATTATCACTTCCTCCAACACCTTCACACACTTTCACACGCACACACACAAAGAGATGCACAAAGATATGCACACAATAACATCCAATATAAGCCGAATATGACGTAATAGCCTGTAACAGCTCCATTTTGTTCTTCCTACAGAACTGCTTCTAAAAGCACCCCGCCTCAGTTAGTATGTCTGGGGAGTGTGTGTGTGTGTGTGTGTGTGTGTGTGTGTGTGTGTGTGTGTGTGTGTGTGTGTGTAACTGTGGACATACATATGAGAGAGGCTTTAATGTTTAATACCCTTTCATAAAACAGCAGTTTTTGTGTCATGCTGTAGTAGAAACAATAGCTGGATTATTCATTTATGAAAAATGGACAATAATCCATAAAGCCTGATGGTTTTTGGGAAGTGCTTTGTTTGTTTGAAAAAAAAACATGCAGCTGAGGCAAGAGAAGCATATTTGTTGTGTATACATGCATGGTGTGAATATGCTTTGTAGATCCTGCATTAGTATTTAAGTCCAGACTTGTGACCCACTTAAGCAGCACAGTTTACAATCTATCCGCGTCTGCCAAATTTTCTTGTATTTCCGTACTAAGTCAGAGAATACTGTCTTGCTGGAGCTCGCTGACAGTGACGTAGTTAACATATTCTTATGTTCAGGTTTGTAAGAAAAGGCTAGATAAATGCTGTTGATGGTGAAATGCCAGGTGCAGTCAATTTTTTACCTAAGTGCACCACTCACTGGCAGTCACAATTCTCCTTTTACACTCCCACGCACACCCTCCACGGGTTATTATAATGCACTCCACTTCCTTGTTTTATTTAAAAATAAATAGAAGACACCTACCAGTTCTCTGTATTTTTGCAATACAGCTTTTCTGGTGCAGTTGCATATATGTAGCACCCCTCAACATCCTTAGAAAGGAATTTAACATGGAGAAAGCACCTGCAAAATATTTCGCTAATATAAATCTGGCATTGAGTACAGCTCTTAATCACCACCCCAAACAAAACATAGCAAAAGAAAGCGTTAAAAAGAAGGAAATGCATCTTCATTTGCATGGACATGGTTGTGTTATAAATACATAAATCTACTGAAGAAACAGGCTGTAAATGTGTGATATGAGCCGGCACCATCCAGTATTTTAGAAATGTTGTGTAGAATTCAGGTCATATTATCCACCATGCCCAGAGCACAACACACACTCCCCATCTGTGTGTGTTTTCTTGTTCTCTCCTGAGGATCACGCTGCGCAGTATGCCTACCATGTTAATAGGTGAGAAGTGGCCGCCAGCAGTAGCTCTTCAACACCTCCCATCCCTTAGTAGACATTGAATCGTTCTCCTGCCTCCTGCAGTCCTGCCACGCTCCCCTCATGACGATTTCTGTTTTTAGACACTTAAGAACCGGCATTTCCCTTCAAAACCAAATGTGGCAGGGAATTTATCAACATGGATAAAACTGAGAGAGAACGAGCAAGAAAGCACACTTCTCTTTTGACACATAATCATGTTGCCAGTGAAAGAGCACTGTGTGCTGATTTGTTTTTTTTACTGGTCGTAGTTTTTTCTTATTGTCAACAAATCCCATGAAAATACCAAAACTAACAGGCATTGATTCTGTATCAAAAGCTTGATGTGGCCTATTCCTCGGTGCGGCAGACCTCCAGTGCCCCAAACATATTATTAGTCCAACTGTTACACTGGCTGAGATGTTCCTTCATTATGATGCTCTCTGCTGTGCAGGTTGTAAAGCCCTTTGAGGCATATGTGTGATTTTGGGCTATATAAAATAAAGTTGACTTGACTTGATGGCCATGGGCACTGTGTTTTAATTCAATTCCTCATACACAGCTCTGTTGATTGATTTGTTTGATTAAATATTCTCTAGCACACCAAATGTGCAGCTGAAAGTCCCAAACAAATACACTTTTTACACATGATGTTTGACCAAAACCTTAATTTCCCAGCTGTTATGGGACATTTCTGTGCTTCCTTTAAATATTAAACAATATGTTCCTTGGACCTTTTTTAAACCTGAAATAACTGATTTCTGTGCCACATTCGGGCAGCATCAACAAAACACTGATGTACTGTGAAAGTCTTTAGAGCTTTTACACTAAAAACAGACAGATTTGGTTTATAATATCCTCCACTGATAATTTGATCTGGACAATGGTAATACTATAATATTGATTGTAGCAGTTTCAAATATTGTAGGAAGAAGGCTTGGGACTGAGTGCAACAGTCTGAAAGTATCGAGAGAGTCGGCGACTAAACCTGCTGTAAATTTATTTTAAAAAATAGACAAGCAATCCTTACAAGAGCGTAAATTGCAGGATCTAACTCTACATATTTGATCGATTTGTGTGATTGCGATCACTTGTGTGACATGTATGCCTGTTTGTGTGCGTCTGTGTCCAGGTGTTGTACAGCGAGAAGGACTCAGAAGAACCCCCCAGTGTTCAGGTGGTAGTTAGAGAGGGGAGTGTAACGCTGCTGCTCGGGGCTCTCCAAAAATACTCGGTGTACGTGCTGCAGGTGCTGGCGTACACACGGATGGGTGACGGCCCACAGAGCAACCCCATACTGCTCAGAACCAAAGAAGATGGTAGGATCTCTCTCTCTCTCCGTCTCGGTCTGATCACTGACCTTTCTATCCAGCACTTTGCTCAACACCTTTGCCTTTTTTTTTTCCTCACCTCTGTAGCTGTTTCTTTTTTTACCCTTCCCATCCCTGTTGTCAGCACAGCCCCAGCAGTCTTTCCCCCACTTCACTGATCATCCACTGGGTTCAGCTCACCCCTCAGACCCCTTCCACAGCCCAGACATGGAGAACACATTGTGTGTTTGTGCGCCATGTGTGCAGATCTCCTCAGTAACGACCATGGCAGCAACCTGGTCTGGTCTCCTTGAATATTGAAACACACACACACACACAGGAAGGCACACTCACACCTCATCCTCTATCAAACAGTGTCACGTTTGAAAAGTTTTTCTCATTTTAGGATGAACCAAGAACGGGGAAGTCAATTCCCGGCAATGTATAATGAACCTCCATCCTGTCTGTCATTCACACACATACACATGCTGTACACACACTCACAATCGCGCTGACATGTCTTTGGTGGTGTGGAACATGTACTTTTATCAGGAGCGGTGTGAGGCTGAGAGAAAATTACATTTTCTATTTCGCATCTTTTAGTAGTGCCTCTTAAAAATGTATCAGACACTATATATGTGTGTGTGTGTGGGTGTGGAGAGCATATGCACACATTTGCGTGACTCGTTACTGCCATTCTAACTTATTAGAGTACAAGCTCTTGATGTTGAGATATTCTCTTTCTCATGACAGTATTCAAGGAGTCCTTTTGTGCTTTTTTTTTCTCCTGCTCTTTGTATATTATTACTGTTTCATTCTGCTGCCAACTCCCTTCTCTATTTTTCTCTCCAGTCCCAGGCCCCCCTGTCAGGATGGTGTTTCCAGAAGTTCGGTTGTCATCCATTAGGGTGGTTTGGCAGCCGCCCACGAACCCCAACGGCATCATATTAGGTACAATAACTTTCACACACACACACATATGAGAAGGCAGATATTTTAGAGCAACATTTAAATCATAATCCATTTTTCCACGCTTGTAGTGACAATACATTCATTTTCAATTGCTAAAGGACAGAGCTCGGCTTATAGAGGAAATGAGTGAGCTGTTTTAAAACATATGCACACACACAGAAACACACATCACTGTGATCTTTCAAGGCAAGGAAGGAAGTAAAATCTGTAAAAAGGAAAAGAGCTGATTCTGTTTTTAAGCTTTCAAACAAGGGTCAGCTCTCTCTACTCCACTTCAGTGCCGACGTTTGTTGGTGAGTGTGTGTGTGTGTGTGTGTGTGTGAGTGTGTGAGTGTCAGTGATCAACATTGTAGCCGGGGAAAAGGGCTATTATAGCTGCTGAAGCAAGACCCCTTTCCTAATGCATACATTGCCTCATATATAAACACTGAGATTCAAACACATCACTTGTTTCTGAAACTGCAAATCACAGCGTGCAGAGTGAATCAGAGAGAATAGATTAATGTAGAGGAAGAGAGGTGAGGAAGAAAAGCGAGGAAGGGGTGAAAGGAATGTGAGAGCTGCTGAGCTGGAAACCGAGGGAACAGAAGGGGAGAGACAGCAGAGGGGAGATGTATGCAGGTGAGAGCAGGGACAGGTGTGTGTTTGTGTGTGTGTATGTGTGTGTGTGTGTGTGTGTGTGTGTGTGTGTGTGTGTGTGTGTGTGTTGCACGGGGGTAGAGAGGAATAGTATTTGTCCTCTCAGTGGGGGAGGGAGTCGAGCAGGACGGTGTGAGTGATGTGTGACTGTATCGTAAGGGGGAGGACATTTAGTGCGACACCACTCTGTGACAGAAGGATGAGTGGGAGGGCAAATCTCTCTCTCTCGATCACAAAGACACGGAAAAGTGCATTCCTGCTGTGTCCTTGCTGGGTACGAGGTATGTGTGTGTGTGTGTCTGCAGCCTATGCAGATACAGATAGCTGTAGCGCACCGCTTTCTTTAGGGCTCATGACTGCCTCATTTATCCTTGGGTTTTCCACCCATAGGGGACTGACAGGGTGGACAGAGGAGAAACAAGACCACAGAAGGTGCACAATCTAACTTGGCACAAGGCAGTGAGGTATTGGTGTTTTCACGTGACCTCTAGGTGAATATATTGCAGCCACAAGCTGCATCCCAATTCCAATATCCATCCATCCATTTTCCTCCGCTTATCCGAGGTCGGGTCGCGGTGGCAACAGGCCAAGCAGGCTGACCCAGACTTCCCTCTCACCGGCAACATGTTCCAGCCCATTCTGGGGGATCCCGAGGCGTTCCCAGGCCAGCTGGGAGATGTAATCCCTCCAGCGTGTTCTGGGTCTTCCCCGGGGTCTCTTCCCAGTTGGATGTGCCTAGAAAACCTCCAGTGGGAGGCGTCCAGGAGGCATCCTAATTAGATGCCCGAACCACCTCAGCTGACTCCTTTCGACGCGAAGGAGTAGCGGCTCGACTCCAAGCTCCCTCCTGATGACCGAGCTCCTTACCCTATCTCTAAGGCTGAGCCCGGCCACCCTACGGAGGAAGCTCATTTCTGCCGCTTGTAACCGCGACCTTGTCCTTTCGGTCACGACCCAGAGTTCGTGACCATAGGTGAGGGTAGGAACGTAGACCGAGTGGTAAATTGAGAGCTTTGCCTTCCGGCTCAGCTCCCTCTTCACTAAGACGGTCCGGTGCAGCGCCTGCTTTACTGCTGCAGCCGCACCGATTCGTCTGTCGATCTCCCGCTCCATCTTACCCTCACTCGTGAACAAGACCCCAAGATACTTGAACTCCTTCACTTGAGGTAGGCACTCCGTCCCCACCTGGAGGGAGCAATCCACCGGTTTCCGGCAGAGCACCATGGCCTCAGATTTGGAGGTGCTAACTCTCATCCCCGCCGCTTCACACTCGGCTGCAAACCACCCCAGTGAATGCTGGAGGTCACGATCCGAGGAGGCTAACATGACCACATCATCTGCAAACAGCAGAGAGGCGATCCCGAGACCCCCGAACCTGACGTTCTCCACCCCCAGGCTGCGCCTAGATATCCTGTCCATGAAAATCACGAACAGGACCGGTGACAAAGGGCAGCCCTGGCGGAGGCCAACACCCACCGGGAACGTGTCTGACTTATTGCCGAGAATGCGGACACAGCTCCTACTGCAGTCGTACAGAGACCGGATCGCCTGTTGTAACGGGTCCGGCATCCCATACTCCCGCAGCACCCCCCACAAGAACCCCCGAGGGACCCGGTCGAAAGCCTTCTCCAAGTCCACAAAGCACATGTAGACTGGTTGGGCAAACTCCCAGAACCCCTCCAGTAGTCTTGCGAGGGTAAAGAGCTGGTCCACTGTTCCACGGCCGGGACGGAATCCGCATTGCTCATCTTGAATCTGAGGTTCGACAAACAGTCGGAGCCTCGTTTCCAGCACCCTGGCATAAGCCTTCCCCGGGAGGCTGAGTAGTGTGATACCCCGGTAATTCGAGCACACTCTCCGGTCCCCCTTTTTGAAAATGGGAACCACCACCCCGGTCTGCCAGTCCATGGGCACTGATCCCGACCCCCATGCGACATTGAAGAGGCATGTCAGCCAAGACAGCCCAACTATGTCCAGCGCTTTCAGCACCCAATTCCAATAGTACATACTAAATATAAGGAAGCTTCAAGTATTTGTGTTCATACACTCAAGTCACAAACTTAAGTACTGGAAAAAGTCAGCATGCATACTAAAAAACACATTGCAATGCTCAAAGGAAATGGCAATAGCTTTTCAAAGTTACAGTTTGATGCCCATCGCCTGACGTAATGCAACACTACGTGTTGCCGCACGAAACTGTTTCCAAAAAGGATTTTTCTACACTGTCTGCAACAATAGTATGCTATTTTATAATTGTACAAACTGTATGGAAAAAAAACAACGTCCTGCTTTGGCTGATAGAACACATGGTGCAGTGTGCACATTAAAGCACATTTAAACACAGAAAGACAAACGCCATTCCAGCAATTTATTAGTGTGGCAATTTAATCAGGGATGGTTGGATGACTATTTTCCTCTACACGAGAGGGAAACCATTAGGAAAATATCACAAATTAGAACGGTAAACACAGGAGTCGATTAATAGAGCAAATCAAGTCATCGTTATTCTCACTTACTTCAATTAATGCATCCATAATCTCTGCATATCTGCAGGGCTTAATAAACATAACAATCCATTAAACATCAAATCAATTGAGATCATAAAAGTTAAAAGTCCTCATTTAGACTTTCAGAGGTTGTCTCTTTGTTCAGAATTCCTTCATGTTTTGGAGTGTTTTCTCAGCGTTTTAGCTTTACCTATTCTCTACTCTGCAAGCTTTCAGCTCTGACCTACTTTTTTGTACTGCTAAAAATCTAGTAGCATTGTGAGTTTTTCATTAACACAGACAGGGTCAGTGAGCGTTGAGCAGCTAAAAGCAAAAAAAAAGAAAAAAAAGAAATCTTGAATAAATACACATTTTGAAAGCCTTCAGCTATGAAATATCCTGTACATGTTACATCTTTTCAATGCAAAATGGAGATGGGCTTTCACTGACATGACACTTTGTAATGGAGATGTAGCCTTGTGTGATAGCAGCGACGAACTAATGATATTCAGTACACAACATAATGCTGCGCTGTGACCCAACTGGCAAGAGGATTTGTTATCAAGCTGTTATCCAATAATCTTCCACACACTGCGTTCGCATTAATATACAATCAGACTATCTGATGAGATTATCACCCACACAACCAGATTAAACCCCTCTGAGCAGATTACCATCCTGACAGTCTTACTGTGAACCTCCGCACACTCGTGTGTGTTTGCGGATGTGTGTATTTTGTGTACTATAAAATCTTCACATTGAGAGCCTTTGTGAGAGGCCAGTGGCCTGTGGAAAGCTTGGTCGGGGATCAGTGCTTTTGAGTGTATGTGTGTATGTGTTGAAGGGTGTTAGTGTTATTACATGGCCTACTGCACATGAGACAGAGAAACAGACACAAGCCGTGTACACCGTGGTTCAAAGACAGCGGGACGGAGGATGTTTTTACAATGTGTGTGTGTTTGAGGGAATGTCAGTATGTGAGCTGTGACATGTGTGAATTATGACTTTGTGTGTGTTTTTGATAACATCAGAGTATAATATAAGGGCTCCATACCGGTACAAACGGCAAAGCAGCTGCATAAATGGAATCTCTTCAGAGCTGGACATTTTCAGGAACTGCAGAAAAGTGTGTTTGTTTGTCTTGTGTTTCTGTGGAAGTGCAGCTGTGTGACGCGTGGCACTGTGTGGGTATGTTTTCAGGCTTTTTCCTATCTCACATTGTGCTGTCTTTGATTCCTGTGGGCTCTGTGATTTAAAGTAGGCCACAAAAAAAATAACGCACAAAAACACATTCACACACACACAGGACTTTCACACAGATTTCAACCGTCTCCCTCCTCCGTCTGTCTCTCCGTCTGTCCCTCACCAGGCTACCAGATCTCTTACTGCTTGGACAGCAGGGACCCTCAGCGATGGACCACAGTGGAGGTGGGCTCCAACGCTCGACAGTTCACCGTCACAGGACTTTCCTCTGAGCAGGCCTACATTTTCCGACTCACCGCTCGCACCTCTGTGGGCTGGGGCGCAGAGCAGGAAGCCCTGGTTGTTACCACTGAACGCAGAGGTAAAGGACACACACATGCACTTGAGCTTTACGTGGTATCTGGTTTGCATCAGATCTGTCTCTGGAGTCTTGCAGATTTTAACCACTCCTATTAAAAAGTAGGAACCTGAACTGGCACGCTGCCACGAACACATGGGGTGCAAAATGTGTTTGAGAGGTTTTACATTTTTTTTCGATCATATTTGAACAATTTTATTACAGAATAAAGTGGACACATGGAGAGAGAAATAGCATGCGATAAAGGTATCAACACTGCTTTCAGACATGTAGTTAATTTCATTTCATTTAAAGACCTATCAGCTTACTATAAAGCATGTAGTTCTACACAAACACATATTTTTTTCTGCCAAAGATTGAACAATGTTGCTTATTTCACATGAGAGATTTCGTATTTGTGTTTTTAAATATAGCTCCTCTTACTGGTTTAGGTGGGCAGAGTTGGAAAAAGGTGATTTCACATCCTTCCATTCACCAGTGTGGTAACATTAAAAGAATCTGATAGGAGTGTGCAGTTGTTTACTTATCTTGCCAGCACTGTCAATCAAATCTGATCAAACCACATTCACACAGTCCTGATGAAGCAGATTAAAAGAGTTTTTGAGAGTTTATCTTTTTGATACATAATATCTGTGGATGTTTTCTTAACTTTAACTTGTATTGTCGCTTATTACGTGATGAATATTTAATGTTGTAGTAGTGAAATGATAAAAGCCTTGATAGGGCTTTAATAGGCCAACAACACTTTGGCGTGCCACAGTTGCAACTGGTATAAATGACTAAAGGTTTATATGGAACAGTCATTATGTTATTTTATAGTTTTACTGCTACGCTGAGTCAAATTGTCAGCTGTGAATAGACCTACAAGGATACACATTAAATGGTTGATGGGTCGCTGATGGAGTAGTTTGTTGAAATAAAAACACACAAAGTTGCTCTCAAGAGTGTGTTCGCACTGAGGAACAGAAGAATAAAACTCAATTACTTTTTGAATTATCAGTTTCTCGCTCTTCTCTCTCTCTCTCTTTATATTGAAAGACTTAACAGCAACAGTGTGATTCAATTCTGAAACAGTTTTTGGACACTAATGGAACCAGTGTAACAAGTGTGTTCATTTTGCTTCTAGAAACTTACTTACTTCTACGCTGCTGAATAATTCTACAAGAATAATGGGGTGTGAGGTTGGTAGCTTTGACTAACGTCGGGTAAGATTTGCCTTTTTCGTGCACCCCCACGATATATGAGTATTATGCATCTCATGTGGCATTTGCACCAAAGCAATGTAATAATCTGTAATGAAATCCACATTAAATTAGAATGATGCATAAGGAAATAAAACGTGTTCAATAAGCCAGATTAGACATGAAAGTCTGTAAATGAGCCAATTTAAAGCAGGAGTAACTTGATTATCGTTATTAATTTTGACTGTGCTTTTCAAAAATGTTTGCCATTTGGAAGGTCCATTGCAGGAGGGAAGTACAAATGTTTGAAGGGTATTTTCTCCCTTTTTACATACATTTCCAAGTGGTCAAAGATGATATTTTGTCATTTCCTACAGTAATGCCAGTGCAGTAAGAGTCTGGAAAGGTCAGCTGAAATTTAAGCATTTTAAAATGTTATGATCTCTGCAGCCCTACTTATGGGGGTGTAATGAGTTGTGGCAGATGTGAAAAACCTCGCAGAGATAAAGTTCGAGAAAGAAAAGCAGGCAAGGAGCTTCAGACGTGGAGCTCGGACAGATTCTCAGTGCTTCAGCAACAAGTAGTGTGTGGTTGGACATGCGGAATCCTTTGTTACTGGGCGCTTAATATTAGCACAAGATGAAGAATTGATGACCTTTCCTGTGTGTGGGACATTTTAAAAGGAACAAGAAGAAGTGACATTTAGAAACGTCAGTAGAGGAAGAGCTGCTTGGCAGTAAATGTAGATATTGAAATGAGCAGGTATTAGCCCTCCTGCAGAGGCTTAATGAGAGTCAGTTCCAAAAGCTGCCTGGGGGGTCTGTACCTGACGCGGCAGATGGTCTGTTACACAGAACCATCTGAGAAGCCATAATTGGAAACTGTTTGGATAGGAGCGGGCACTGTCAAAAAATATTTGGCATGTGATTGGATGAACCATTCGTCAGTCACTATCTATAACGAGCTGACTTCAATCCTTCTTTGCTCTTCTTTCAATGAAGAAATCCGATCCAATTGTGTTCAAACTGATGCTATTGCAGTATTTACACTGACCACTTCAGACAGAGTTGGAGAAAGAAGTTTTGACCTCCCATTATAAAATGCGGATGAATTTACCCAAATCTTCTGGCGATCTTCCCCATCCGTGGGCCCATACAGTGCTGCATGAATGTGTCCTAAAACCCGGAAATGAGTCAGCATCTTTGCACTTCCGGTTCCTACGTCCTGAATCCAATGGGTTTCTTGAATGTTTTTTTGTTTAGACACCTGAAATAAGGTCTGTGGTTAACACAAGCTTATAAGATTTTTTTAAAAGACTTGCTAACGAGTGGCTAAATAAGACTACAAACCATCATCACGTCGACTGGTCCGCCTTTATGCCTCGTTGTGTTTATACTTGAGCATGCTTTTTACTTCTGCGGATTGCATTCATTGTCATCTCTGCAGCACTCTATAGAACAAACGCAGTGATGTTTCCTTTAACCCCGACTCAAGCCCTCGGTCCAGCCTCGTTGTCAGGCTCATTCACGTGAATGGAAAACGGAAAATAACTCTGGATTCGGCTATTAGTTCTGACAACTTTTAGGACCTAATCATTTAAAAAAGGTATATTAAAGGGCTCGTAAAAAATGCGCTGATTTAAAGATGTCTCTTTCCCAATGTAAGTCTATGGGAAAAGTATTTTTGTGCCCGATGGCATCACATGACGTATCCGGAAGTTATCCTTCCACCGTTTGGCCACTATGTAAAATTAGCTTCAAAGCCCGCCGCTATTCCTGAGGGCTTGCTTTACACCTGACAAGAAGGATTTTATATGATCTTGTGATCCCTGTGTGATCTCCTGATGTCAAAAGAATCCAGCTGCTGTGGAAGCTAAGGGGGTCTGTAGTCATATACCACATAGGTTTGCTATATTATCATGAAAAAGGATTATTAGACCAAAGAAAATTGTGTCTTTCAGTCGGTTGATACTTGTTGAGTGAGAAAACAAAGATTATCAGCCTTTCACACTCCACTGTCTTGCACCACATAGCACCAAGCTCTGATGTGGGTGGGTGAAAATTGTTCAGTTAGAAGGTGAGAAAGAGAATGAGACCGGCATTGTGTTGAAATGGCAGCAGTTGGGATGTCTCTTTTTGCCAAAGGAGAGAGCACAGGCCGAAAAACAAGATGTGAAAGCCATGAATCTTAGATTCCAGACCAAAGTAATTGCTTTTGATCAATACTTCTATCAGCACGCTGCAATTATGGTAATTCATTATTTTAGGGCGGCAAAAAGTTGCTAATTTCTTTTTAACATTTCATCTAATCTGAGCAGTCGCTGGCCTCCTCGTAGGGTGTAAACCGTGAAAATAAGAGGAATTTGAACACACTCAAACACTGAATATGACAGCCCATGCCTTTGGCAAGATTTAAACAGTAACAGTAACTCTCCTAAGACAGTTCTGTCTCTTAAAACCTGAAACAGAACAGGAGTATGTCCTCCAACACACTGTCAGGTGAACAGCGCAGTTCTTTTTCCTTCAATTTAGAAACGAATTAAAAGGTTTATTGTCCTCAGATTCAGAGGTTGTGACACTTTTATCTCATCTTTTTAAGACTTCTGCATAAATCAACTGTGTTCATAAAATCACACAAATCAAATGATAAGGAAATACATGAATGTATTTTTATTTAAAGATTTGCTATTAAATTTAATTTAATAAAAGCTGATTTGAGTTAGTGTTAGGAAGTTAAACAGGTCATAATTCTCTTTCTAATATATATTTTACATTGCTGTAACTTAATTTAAGTTTCTCTCCAAAAACTGCATTTTACAAAATTTCATTGGAACATTGCGTGATAATTTACCTTTGCTCAATCCTTACTTTTACTGAATAGAGCTTGAACACATCATGTTTCAGGTCAGTGTGACCTCACACAGTCCTACTGAGTCTGTGCGAGGGAGAGACCCTGTGCTGTGCACTGCGGTTACTCTGAGCAGCACGATGGGATTGAATTACAAAATAATACGTGTCTGATTAAGTTTGAGGTTGTTCCTCTTCGGATGTTTTGGACTGTTTTGGCAGTTGTAATTCTAGTTAGTCCTGCATTAACAGATGCTGGGCCGGTATTGGTACTACTGGGCTCTCATCGGTAACTACACCGATGAGAGCTGTGAGAATGAACCATAGCAGTAAAGTTGTAGGCCAGTACCTTCTGTCTTTAAATAAGTTCTGATCATACTTTTTTAATGTATCTTAAGACAATACAAACTGTATTTGTGTAGCACTTTTCATACAGGTTAGGGCAGTGCATAGTACTTCACAGATGACTGAAAAGCCAAAAATATTCCCAAAAAAAGTCAGTGAAAAAAACAATTCAGCAATTTAACAATTTGAGAGTAATGCATGCAAGGCAATTAAATTATTAAAATGCATTAAAATGGAACTAAAAGCTATAATAACAGTAATAGTAGTAAAAGAGCATGAAATAAAAACCATATTAATCAAATAATAATAACATGCTGTCAGTATTCCTTCCAGCAGGCTAATATAATCAGTTGAAGAAGAGACGGATGGAGGACAGATTTAACTGCCGGGTTGTGTTGAAGTTTGACCGAGAGCTATTTCACAAAAGATGAAATATCACTTTAAAAATGAAGTTACAGTGGGTCTGGTGGCTAACGCATGAATAACTTTGGTTTGAACGTGTCTCTCAGCCTTTGAAATATGTCAGACCTGATCTCTCTCTCTCTCCAATTTCCTCTGTCAGCCGGCACCAAGTATGTCTCATAGGCTAAAGGCAAAAGTCCCTGTATTAAAATGTGACAGTGAAGTGATTTTATTTTTGAAAACCTGAAATCACGATGTCAGATATTCTATTCAGACTTATCAGCCGGTGTAGTGCATTTTAATTGGATCAGATATCATATCATAACATCTGCGGCATCATTATTAGGGTGTCTTAATTAAGAATAGAAATCAGTGGATCCCTGTTCCACTTCACTAACGTAATGGCCCATTCTCACTGTGAGATAGACAGAGCAGCCTAATAGAGATTTCTTTCTGATGATGCTGAAGAGACAAACTTAATCCCCAGAAAAAGAAAATTGTTTTTTTGAGTGTGCGTGAGTATGTGTGAGGCTATGTGTATGAATGAAAACAACTCCCTCTAGAGAGATCTATCTATGCTGATGTTTGTCTCCAAGAGGGTGATAACTGATAAGGTAATGGACAACGTATATTAGCATTTTTAGCAGAATTCATCCCCTTACAACCATATATTTTCACTCCTCTAGCACCAAAAGCATCTCTTCTATCTACTTCACTTCACTTCTATCACACTCCTCCCCTCTCCCTTGCGTCGCAGCAAGCAGTCGTGTAAGTGCTGAAAGGGCAGCACTTGTTCTGACAATTATGAGTTTGTTATCAGAACATGATCTTAACCGTGGAGCGGAACATGAGGAGAACAGACACGAGAGACAGATGGTATCAGGAAAACAAAAGAGGGAGAGAATAGTCAATCTTGAAGAATAAGGGCGCGCGGGAAGAAACAGATTTAACTCAAATTACTTGTGATAAGGAAGAAAAGCCTGTGTGTGTGCGCACATGTGTGTGTGTGTGTGTGCTTGTGCATGTTTGAGTGTATAAGTGCAGATTAATTAAACCTTAGAGAGAATCGATAATGCTTTAATTTCCAGACTGAATCGATAATCTGATGCCACTGAAATGAAACAGTTCTGCCCCCCAACCATGTGTTTTTGTTTGTGTGCATGCGTGTGTGTGTGTGTGTACGCACTTCTCCTAATCACACAGCTTCTGCCGACACAGTTGTACAAAGATACTGACTCCCAGGGTCATATTTTATCTTCTAATTGAATAGCGAAGACACAGACACAGTCAAATACGAACACAAACACACACACACACACACACACACATCTGTTGAGAAATTGTTTCTTTGATGCTGCTGTCTTGTTTCATTTAAACATCTGAATTGCAACAGTCACACTGGCGCATTTGTGATATAAATGGAGGCTGCCCCTTTCCTGTGTAACAAGGTATTTGCAGCTATCATCACGGTCCACGATAATCTCAGTTTGCCCAGGTGACAATGTATGTCATCATGTTACAAACAGGAAAGCTGAATGAACGAGTTGAGAAACATATGGTATGCAGATCTTTCTGAACAGGGCTCTCTGCAGGCAGCACATTTACATGCTTCTAAAAAAGGCCCTTTCACACAGAGCGCTACAAAGGCTCCACTGCACTCTGAAACGCATCATTTCCAATGGCTTGCGCTGCGCCACGACGGCAAAGCGTGGGTGGAGCACGCCACTTGGCGAGCGCAGTGCAAAACCACGTCCGGTGTGAAAAGCCCTTAAAAGTGTTTGACGTGTAATGGAGAGCATGATTACTGCCTCTCAACATGGTGACGGCTGAGCTGGCGGCTCGCAGCTAACAGCGCTAACAGTGCTTACCTGTAACCGCCGTACTAACCAGTGGGGCACGCACAGCTATGTAAAAAAAACACAGAGAAGCATGACATGTATGCATGTGTATGACAAAGTATCCCTGTAAAACTGAGACAGCAGAGTAGATAAAAGAAAAGATAATTACAGGTAGCAATGCATCCTCTATTCAAAATAATTCCATCCAAAGTCAAACTATAATTGAAACCAACTCACAGTACCGTCTAGAAGTCTAAATATGGTTGCACCTCTTACAATCTTAAAGAGAAGCTGTGCCTTCTCCAGCCTGTCCTCTCACTGCGGTCTGTCCCCCAACACACCACACACACACACACATGATATCAGTACTATAGTTAAAATAAGAACATTAAAGCTGTGTTGTGCTTGTTTTTATCAAGGTGAAAACATCCACTACACACCATTGCCATTGAGATAAGTGCGTCGCGTATGTTTTCACCTTTTTTTTCATTTTCTGTTATTTGCATCCAGCGGCTTCTTGACTTGTGGTAATGTGAGGTGCTCTGTCCTTTAATTTGTGACCCAGCTGTTTATATAGAGCTCTTTACGAAGTCTCCCTGTCCCTGATGAACAAAGATACACACATGTAAATGTGCGTATTGGTATGTGGTGACAGTCACAAAATGTTAACTACTAAATTAGTCAGGATTGTATGTATGAACAAATGTTTCCAATGAAATTGATCTATACATTTGAATTTGTTACTCTCTTTTTCCCTCTCATGCTTCCACTTCATTTCCACTCTGCTGATCCTTTTCTACCCTCTCATTTCTCTTCTTTTGTTTCTTTGCCACGTCCACAGAGCGTCCTCAGCCCCCCAGGAAGTTGGCTGCTCCTCAGGACGGAGTTGAATCTCGCCATCTCCGCCTCCACTGGGTGACGGGTGGCTCAGGTTCCTCGCCGCTGAGGTACTTCACGCTGCAGGCCAAAGAGCTGCCCGACGGGGACTGGAACACACACATCGCTGACATCCAACATAATGTGACCACCTGGACCGTTGACAGGTACTCATGTGCACATATGTGCAGTCACATACTGCACACACACACATATCTGCTCGTGTGGCGGCAGCGTAGTATTTGTCTAATCATTGCTTGGCAACTAACAACTTGTGGCAAGCCTATCAAGCTTTGTATACTCCATAGATAAAGTGGTTGGAGGGTTGTGTCTTATTTTGTTTAGTTAGCAAAAATCAGGATTCCCATACGTCCTGGAAAACCTGCAAAACGGTTGAACAATGTTCCAGTCATGGAAAACATGGAAGATGAGGGAAAAAGTCAAATGTCCCAGAAACTGTTGTGTTGTCCTATATATATGTTATATTCAAGATCATATTAATGTTAACATTACATTTTATGAACAAGAGTATTTTGAATAGGCTGTTATTGTTGTGGAATTGTTGTGAACAAACCCCCACGTCATGTCACATGGTGACACAATCAGGTTACAATTTAAGTGGCCGAAACTCTGATTCAGTTACATTATCCTTAAAATGTAAACATCAGTCATTGCTGGTTGGTAGTTTTAATGATTATATGTATCTATGATCAATGTATCATAATGTCGCCCCCACACACACACACACACTGTGTGGAAGCCGATCCCAAGCATCCTTGGAGAAAACAAGAATAAAAATTCCACATTACTGTTTTTTGCTTGCCTTAAAGAGCCCAACTGTGCAAATGTTGTTTATCATGACGTGCTGGTTTTGAATTAGTTAAAGCAGTTGTTAAAAAGTCGTGTCATGTTTATGCATCCTTGGGGAGAAGAAGAGTGGACAGAGGGAGGGATGCTGTGAATACTCGAAGCAAGCAACAGATAATTACAACACAGATTGAGAAGTTCCATTTATTTAGCACATGGAGTAACAAAAAGGTTTGTTGAGCAAAAAAACAACAACACAGACCACAAAAGAACACCAGGGAGAGTAATCATAATCACTGCAGAGACGTGGAGGACCTCTGTCACCTAATCACACAGGCACAGCAGAAGGTGCTCTTAGTCTTTCTCTCTTAATACCCTTTTCTCCCCCACTCTGTTTTAATGCTTTCAAGTGTGTGTGTGTGTGCTGTTTGTCCATAGTTTCTCTCCACAACCGTTTCATCCCTCCATCCATCCATCAACAGCTAATTTTTTCAGAAAACCACAAGGCATGTTTTTTTCTCCCTTCGTTCACATGCAATCATCCCCTGGAAGAAGGATCCATGTCTTCCTTTCCCGCCCTTATCTCTTTATCCCTCCATCCTCTCCTCCCTGGTGAGACTGTCATTATGGCAGCAGGTGATGGCGGTCCGACTCGATGGCTGCTCCCAACTTCCCTGAGAGCCTTAGTAGGAGAATTAAGATGAGGCTTACTTGTGTACCGTGTGTGCTCCCCGCATGTTTGTGTGCGCTCCTCGGCCAGCTTTCCCGGAGCTATTTAAGATGCTGAAGAGCGTTCTCTCAGTGTGCCTGCATCAGCCTGTCTCAACCGGCCTCCGGGAGAATCTATGTGCCGTGATGATGATGATGATGGTGGTGGTGATGCTGTTGTTGTTGTTTTGATGCCATTTTTGAGCTCATTCCACCACTGAATGCTCTAATTGCAGCACCGGATGGAGGATTTAGTTTACATCTCCACACGCACACACTCACACTGACTTGGTATCCATCCTTAATTGTTGTTTTCCACGGAGACATCTTTGGAACCAAAACATCGAAGTCCCCCGGCTGCTGCAAACATAGACACACAGTAGAGTACACACACACACACACACACACACTTTCAAACCCTGTCCTCAACGTAGTCCCAGTGCTGTTGGTTCCCCACCCTCATTGAGCTTGTTGCCTTTGATGTCTTATTCCTACGATACCCACAACCCCTTAGGGCCTTTTCTTGTCGCTTATTGGGCCTGGTTGCTCATTATTATACAAGAGGATATTTGATCAGTCCTCCTGTCGCCTGCTGCATGTCTAACTGGTCCTCTGTCGTGTCCGAGGCACTGTATGAATAAAGTGGACCTTGCAGGTGGACGTGTGAGCAGGTACTTCTTGTTACAAATGATTAAATTGCTCCCGTTAACTCTTGTTGATAATTAGGTTAGACTAATAGAAATGACTGTTTTGCCACCGACTTTTTAAATTTTAATCAATTTCCCACGGTGTGCAGGAACGGGTACATTTAAACTATTAGCATGCTACGAGGCACCATAGACTTGTTCAGCTTGTCCCTAACAATTGGTGCCTGTTCCTTCAGCTGATTGTAAGTGGCTCTAGAGTACAGTGTTTTCACAATGACTGATGTAAATTTTTATTCTGTACTTAGTAATGCATTCACCTTGCACAGAGGAGAAATGCAGATAAGATGATATGTTAATATGGCAGCAGAAATACTTTGGCAGGGGAGACAATTAGGAAAGGTGTAAAATGATTATTATTCAAGACCTTGTCTGCTCTTCAAAGGCCACTGAAAGAGCAAGAACAGGTCTGTGAGAAGGAGGTTGATGGAGAAGATGGTGTTTTAGAGATATTCAGTGGAGCTTTTGAGGTCTTACAGATGCTCAATGCTCTTTGGTGAAAAAACCTTGAGTGAAACCAAAAATCAGTTTGTTTACAATAGAAGAAAAGGTTACTTTAAGGCTTCATTGCTGTCATTTCATTGTGATAAATGACCTGCTATATGAACTAATCTCACTGTTTGATCAGTATACAGCTATCTGAATGTCACTCTCATTGTACTGTACTACTTTACCAAGCAAATCAAACTTTATTTGTCTATTCTGTCCGAAAAAGGATTTGATATAAAATGGAAACATCATTTTTAAAATAAATGAATGCAACTTTTCAACTGGTCAAAGAAAAAGAGAGAGAAAGGAGTAATGCTGAAATCAATAACGTGAATGAATATAATTTTTTGTGAGCAAATGTACATCGGTGTGCGTTTGTGTCTACAGGCTGAAGCCCTTTACATCGTACAAGTTTCGGATGCTGGCCACCAACGATGTAGGAGACAGTGTCCTCAGCAAAGAGACGGAGGCTGTCACTACTCTACAGGATGGTGAGAGGACTGGGAATGAAAGAAGGAGGAAGACATGGAAATATGTAGATTTAAAAACATGATGGAGTGTAATAGTATAAAGAAGTCTTTTTCCTTTCTCACTCTCTTTCTCTGTGTTTTCTTTCTAGTGCCTGACGAACCCCCACTGATCCTCGCAGTGAAACCAACAACCACTACCTCGGTCCTGGTGCAATGGAAGGTATTTGAAGACAGACACACACACACAGTCAATTTGCACAGACCTGCACAACACAACTTTGATTGCAGGTTAATCACCTACTTGGAGAATGAGACCTATGCAGACTCACTGTATGCAGTGTGTGTGTGTGTGTGTGTGTGTGTGTGTGTGTGTGTGTGTGTGTACGTGTTGTGTGTATGCAATTATCATCTTCTATTGAGCCAGGAACGGTCAGAGGGCAGCACAGACAGATTGGAGGGACAGACAGGCGTAGGGACAGACCGTCCTGGCTGGGGGAGAGAAATGTTCAAACTCTTAATGAGGATATACCAGCAGGAGAGACGTTTGAGGGCGATAGAAGCAAACATCTGCATTGTCCAACAACAAAGGGAAACAGAGACAAAAGGGTGGTTTTAGAGCATCCGTGACAGTTGAAAGGACAGTAAACATAGCCTGGATACTTCACCGATGTCACTCTCCCTCTTCTGTTTGGAAGTGTCTTCTCTCACTCCTTCTAGCCTCATGTCAAAGCATAAGGAGGCAATGAAAAACAAAGTCACCAGCAATTTCATCATCCTTTACAAGAGTGCCAAACGCACTGAAGCATCACTTTGTCTGTACGGGTTACAGCCAGTCCAATCCACCAGCCCCTTAAAGTGAACTCTGATCAAACGCTGCTCTGCCAGCGTCCTGTCAGTCACCTCGCTTCACCAAGAAAATGAAAACGAGCACAGTGCAGAAGTCCTTCTTTTTTGAGAACTGAAGTACTAATACTTCACTCCGTGTGTACTTGTTTGCATGTTTTTCAGCGTCCTAATGACGACAGTATTAACGGGGTGTTGACCGGATACCGGCTGTATTATAGAGAGCTCCCAGTAAACACCTCCACTTTAGCTGAAGCAGAAGTCCAGGCAACCAAGAACAACACCACAAGTGCCCTCATTACAAGTGAGTAGTACTGAAACTAACGCTAACTCTTCATTAATCCCCACTCCCTCTTAGTTACGGTTGCTATGCCTGTCAGACCTTTCTTCTGCAGCACATGAGCAGCGGTGTAAGACAATTAAGCTATTTACTTAATTAGTTTACCTAAAGAATCCTGCAAGCACTTATATCTTAGTCGTTTACTGATATAGGCAAATGTTATTTCCTTTGCTGAGATTACACGAAATGTCATTTGTGATATTGGATGTTAGAGGGAGTGTGATAAATGCAAATGCAGATCCCACGGTTCTGATTGCTTAAAAAGTAAACTTTTTTCATCTTTGTCTCACTCTTCCCAAAGCCAAGAGCACATTCAAGACAGTGAGCAGTGCCTCGCTAACAGAGTTTGAGTTGACACGTAAGTCATTTAAGAAGTAAAGCGCCTGGGATCTTTATGTTTTACAAGTGATAACAATAACTAACATATTGGCTTTGCATGCATGTTGTAAAAACGTAAAAGTAAGTATTTTCATGTTCTTTGTAGAACTGAAGAAGTTCAAACGCTACCAGATTGTAATGACCAGCTACAATATCGTCGGAGAGAGCCCGCCCTCCTCCCCAGCTGAGGTGTCTGTTGGAGAAGCAGGTAGGTGGACACAGAAGGAAGCTGTTAGACTGGTCATCATTACAATGTGTGATCTACACATTTTGTTTACAAAAAAGCTGTTGAATGTCGAGCTTCTTCTCTCTGTGTTCAACATTTCGTGCGTTGTTAGAAGGTTGCATTTTGGGTACAAAAGTAACATTTGGTTTGCGGGTGATTCTTTTAGATTGTTGCTCTTCTTACATCACTTACAGTGGGATAGATCCTTCATCTTTTACTTACTCCCATCTTTTAAGCATAAAAAGCACATTCTTGACCTTGGAAATAGCTGTTGAACAGATTAATCCCATCTCAAGGTCCACTTTCTGTGCTTCACAACGTGTTCTGTGGTATGAATCAGCAGATGGAGTTCGCTCAGTTGTAATGGAGACGGATCTGCAATCATACAAGCGCAGTAGCTGCCATGAGTTCATCCATAGCACACAAGCAGCTTTTCATCTCTGGAAGCAGCTGGTCAGAGAACCTTGAGTTTGGATTGTTTTGTCAAATTGTTATTTTTTGTCTCCGTCTTGTCTGCTCTCCGTCTCTTGTCTGGTCCTTCGCTCTCTCCTTCTCTTCTCCTTTCTCGCTTTGTCCTGTCCACGCCTCCTGTCCTGCTCTTATAGCCCATCGAGTGGCATTGCCTTGTGTGTGTGTGTGTGTGTGTGTGTGTGTGTGTGTGTGTGTGTGTGTCTGAGAGGACATACGTACGCATACATGTGGACACATCTGAAAGTCGTGTAGAGCTTCACAAAGTCATCTATTTTGTAGTAATGGCCCAACTCCTGTTTAACTTTCACCACAGAGTCAAACCATAGATCCATTACACAGACAGCAGTGCAAATATATTCTCTCACACACACGCACGCACACACAAACAACCGTGCGAGTGAACAGATTTGCAGGTTATGCTAGTAACACCCACACATTTTTGCAATTTCCCTCACAATCTCACACTCCCTCCATCTGACAAACATTGCATCGCTATTCAATAGGCGTGTGTAGTGTGTGCATAGTGTGTGCGTGTAGGCCATACGTATCACATGCAGATGAGCGAGAGTTGAGGATAAGCAGGGGGAGGCAGAAAAGGGCTGGAGGGGGGGATGATGAAATGGGGTGATATGGTCTTTTCTCTAGCCTCAGGTGCACGCTGAGTGTTCATGCATATGTGAGGTACGGTGGAGTAACAAGGTGCTGCCTTAGGCCCATTCTAATTGCAAGGGTAAAACATATCTTCCCTACTTCCCACTCTTACACCCAGCTGCGCACACACACACACACACACTCGGTAGCTGTCTAACCAGGCACCTTTTCATCCTGCAGCTCCCTCGGTGGCCCCTCAGTCTATCAGAGTGTCAGCTGTGTCTCCCTCCATCCTGGAGGTGACCTGGGACACACCCCCCCTCGAGACCCAGAATGGACTCATCCAAGGATACAAGGTGACAAAGTTTTCCTTGTGGCAGACACACACAGGACTGACAAAGGCCACACAAAGGAGTACTGCTATGAGTGTCCATGTGATAGAAAGGTTGTTTCGCTCTGCACTTTAAATGTCTCTCCTCTTGTCTTGGAGGGGTTTTGCTCTGCTGCACATTCAAGTGTCTTATAGAGAAAGAGTGCTAAGTTGGAGGAAGAATCTGAATATCCTTTAATGGTTTCAATATCACTCCTCGGCCTATCTCTCCCCCTCGACTCCCCTGTCACACCCCCTCGCTCTTACTACTTCAAACACAAGGTTATCTGTTCTGCTTTAGACACATTGATTTCTGCTGGAGAACAGGGGGGAAATGGAGAGAGAAAGAAAGACGGGAATGTAATATTTGCAGAGTGAAGAAATGAGATGAGCAGGTTATCCCTGTAGAATCCTGATTAGAGGGAATACGTTCAAACCACCAGAGGCGGCTGGACATGGCGAGGGGAGTGCGAGGCAAAGGGGGTTAACGAGATTAAGGCGAGATAGAGCAAAGAAAGAATGTTTAATGAATTTATAGGTTCTGACTTATGTTAACACTCGTACTGTGTTAGGTGACCAGCACAGACGCCAGGTAGGACTGACGGTAAACTTCATTGCCAGTGTATTTATCGACGGTTGAGGTTCACTGAGGGCTTGTTAAACACACTGAGCATGATGGGTAACAGGTAATACCAAGCTGTGCTAGTGGAACAAATGTAAAAGGTTGCGCAACATCAAATGTGTGGGCAGATTTGTACAAATGAGTCACTACTACTTTGAGTGACACATTCTAAAACTGCAGATTTTCATTGTAGTATCAACTTTTAAGATTTATAATTCTTTTTACTTCATCAGCATAATCCTGTCATGCTGTTCCTGTGAAAATAGGTCAGTCATTTCTAATAGAAGTTCTACAGACCTGAAACCAGAAACATACCGCTCCTTTGCAGAGCAAACATCCTGTTTTTCATCAAGACTTGATATCCAACTCTTTCACGAAAGAGATGGTTTGATAATCCATTTAAGGTTCTTGATCTCATCAAATCACATATTCATTCAGGACAGCTTCAAATAGGCTTTTTGGACTAATCTGAATGGTCTCGCACTCTTACCAAATACTAAAATAGATCCACTACACATTAGAGTGGATTACAAAATGTTCTGGACTCTCTCCTAAACCATTAGAATGAAGTATCACAAAGAATGTTGCCTCAAAGGAAGTACCGTTTTCATGCAGAAGGTAATACATTTTGATTTTAAATTGAGTATATGGATGAGTTATTCAGTATCTCATTATTGTAAGAGCTTGTGGAAAGACAGAGATGGTATAGTGCTGCCATCAAGTGCTACTCATACGCTGCTGCTTCCAAGTTTGGAAGGTGTAAATATAGTTTATGGTGCTTTGTAGTGCCTTCTGTTAAGAATAATAACAAAATGGACCCCTTAACTGAAAGTAGCTCTTGTCTTTTGTTTTACTTTATAAAGCAAACTACACAGAGATGGTTTTTGAAGATATGAAACTGTTGAATGTAAGTAGCAGCTAAGATAATACAGTGAACTCCCAGTAAACCAAATATCCAGTCCGTGTGTAATTACAAAAGCAACAATTTCATGATCTGATTGCAGTTTGAATGAGCTGAGGAGCCATGCACGGTATGATTAGGGACCTGGGTGGCTGATTGCCCTTGAATGCTTGTCATGGAAACATTCAAATCAAGTACAAACTCTGACACATGTGTTTATTTGTTACTCGTTGTTCAGCTCAAAGGCTGCAACAAAAATGGGAGACCAGACGAGTAAAAAGAAAGTAATGAATAAGCACATTTATTTACAAGTTAATAATAAATAACAAAACAAAATAAGTAATCAGTAATGTAAGTATGTCTGGATGTGTGGAAAACGTCTAAAGCAAACAAAACCAAAATGACAGCCGTGTTGTCAGCAGAGGAAGAGAGAGGACTCCCCACAATTTGTTACAGCCCGGCTCAAAGGCTGCAACAATTTGCATGTAAAGCTAAAAAAAATAAAGCCCAAAATAAGTTAACCATCAATGCAGCTGAGATGGATCAAGTGAACCGTTTGAAGTTCCTGGGAATCAGCATCACAAACAACCTGTCATCATGAGCATCATTCAACTCCATCCTGTTGAAAAAATATCTTAAACGGCTAAAATTAAGAAGACTAAAGTCCCGTGCCAAGTCCTTGTTAACTTTTACAGAGGAGCAATATAAGCATCCTGACTGGAAACATTACAAACCAGCATGGGATGAGAGGAGGGCTCTACAGCAGGTGATTAACACTGCCCAGGTCATTGAGACCCATCTACCGAGCATCATCAGTGAAATTGGTGACAAGAGGTGCCTGCAAAGAGCTCAAGGGATATTAAAAGAAAATACCCGCCACAGCCTGTTCACCCTTCTGCCATCTGGCAAGCGATACAGAAGTATCAGCTGCCGTACTACTGGACTTCAGAGCAGCTCCTTTCCTCTTTGAGAACCTGATCCTCCACACTCCACCTTAAAAAGATGTTGTGCTTTTTTTGTTTTTCTTATGTAGTAAAATGGGACTACAGCTGTCCCAACTGTAGCAAAACTGTGTTGTACAATGACAATAAATTAACCTTGAATCATGGATGAGAATAAGTGCTATTCCAGCTGCTGTGGTTATTTTCTCACCTTAAAGGCTCTTGTGCATCCAAGATACTTTTTCTGGTTCATCTCTAATGCATGAGGCTCAACCACCTATGTAACCTTGCTGTTAGTGTGCATCTGGCTGTATGTGTGGGGACAGTCGAGGCAGTTTCCGTGTTAAACTTAAGCCTTTTTTGCAGGACTCTCAGCTGTTCTGTACAACATTAAAATATGAACATTTATCCTCAACATTCATCTGAGATTAAACAACACGCAGTGATTTGTAAAAGCACACATTTAAGGCAAGTACATGCCCTAAAGAATATTAAAGTGGATATTCACCAGTCCAGTGCCGTTATGAGCAGGAGGCAAGCTGCTTTAAAGCATCAAATGGATTCTGCTACTGGATATGCATTTATATAGGCTGTTTACTGGCAGTAACATATCAAATATACTGCTTGTTTTTTTTCTTGCTCATTATACACAACCTGTTTCATTAAAAGTATGTGGCGATAGAGAATATATAAAAGTCAAAAGTGTTTATTGGTGCCACATGAGCATGGACAGTGACACATGGACTACATTTTTTAATTGTGTGATCACTTGAATCGGTTCAAATGAGCAAATCTCATGTTGTATGATTGCAGAGTTGGTTGTGTGAGGTTTAGAAATCTTGTGAACTATATACACTAAAATCAGGTTTAACACAGACTATGGCTGATGTCAGGCATACATGTTGGTTTGGTAATCAGGCACCAAGATAACTTGTTTATGGTCCTTTTATATGTACGTACATCTTGACTAAACCAGTGGTATCTGTATCTGCAACAGGACATTACAACAACTTGAACCTTCTCTTAAACTGTCAATGCCAGAACAAATCTCTCCATAACCATCTTCTCCTCCTTGTAAAACCGCACATGAGCACTTGTTTATATGGATCGATCAGGAAACCTCAGGAGGAACGGACAGAAAGTAAATAATATATATAGTTGGCAGAAATGAAGTGGGGGAGAGGAGAAAACAGGAGGGGGGGGAGTTGTTTTGAGACAAACACAGCCAGCGTTATTGACAGTGTTTTTGCTGTGTTGCAGATCCACTACTGGGAGAGGGACAGGCAGAACCAGAGTGAGAAGGTCAAGGTGATTTTTGTCCCGGACACCCGTGTGCACCTCACCAACCTGACCAGCTACACACCTTACCTGGTCACTCTGACTGCCTTCAACACGGCTGGAGACGGCCCACCCAGTGACCCCCGCGGGGCCCGCACCCTGCAGTCTGGTAGGGAGCGGTGACAGTTCGGCTCGCTAAAACCAAATTATCTTTATGCTTTATGACTTCCTTTATTTCATTTGTCATCCTGCATGCGTCCCGCAGCTCCCAGCCAGCCCAGCTATCTGTCCTTCTCAGAGGTGACAGGAGGAAGTGTCAACGTGTCCTGGGGATCTCCACTCACTCCTAATGGACAGCTGGAGGGCTACAGGGTCATCTACCAGCCCACTGCTCCTGTACAAGGTATGCACACACATGCTTTGTACACACACACACACAAATGCATGACAAGGAGGACACTGGCATTTATTTGTAATTGTCTGTGTGAGAGCAGGAGTGAGTAAAGTGGTGACAGTGGATGTGAGGGGCAGCTGGCAGAGATGGCTGAAGGTTCGAGACCTCGTCAAAGGAGCGACGTACGCGTTCAGTGCTCAGGCTCTCACCGTCAGCTATGGACCGCCTATACAAGCAAACATCAGTGCTCAGCCTGTACAAGGTAGGCATGGGTGTGTGTGTGTGTGTGTGTGTGTGTGTGTTGGTGTCATGGAGACAAACATCTGTTAATACAGTCCCATACAGTTATGGGGACTCAAGTAGGACTGGGTCAACTAGGACTGCAACGAACGGTTCATTTATTACAGTATTCTTCCGATTGTGTTTGAACTAATTCATTGTTTTAAATCTATGAAATATCAAAAAATAGTGAAACATTCAGATGTCTTGCCAACCAACAGCCCAAAACCCAAAGATATTCAGATTACGACGATAGAAAACGTACATGTCAGTGGAAATGACTGCACTGTGATCCATGTATACTTGAGCATAACTCAAATACTTTAGTCAATGAAGTCTTGGTTGTATTCCATGCTTGGTGAAAAATGTTGGAACATGACCGTGTTGTCATTTTATTTTGTTACATTTTCGCCAATACACTAACAACAAACTCACCAGTGATTATAGTAAAGGTTAAAGGAAACGCTTTCAGAAGATGAGGTGTGTGTGTGTGTGTGTGTGTGTGTGTGTGTGTGTGTGTGTGTGTGTAATGTGCATGTGTGTCCCTCTCTGACACCGCAGGCTCCCCTGGGTCCCCGATGGAGATGTCCATCACCAAGACGTCTTCTGCGCTCACTGTCCACTGGTCGGAGGGAGAAAAGGGTGCAGCACCTCTCACTGGATACGTCATTGAGGCGCGTCCATCGGGTAAGCCAACGCACCGTTTAATCGTGTGCACCAATTATTTCCATTGATTAAGAGGGAGGTTAAGCACTACACTAAAGCTCACTTAGCGCAGCTTTCTCCAGATTCATTTAGACCTGCTGTGCAAATCATGTCAGCAGCAATTTTTCTAATAACTATTACCAGAGGAATAAAATACAGAAAGGGGTCGTCTGTGGCAAACTGTTTGAACAATCTACAGGAGAGAGAGACTCTGGTGTTATTCTACCACAGATAGTAATGGTAACACCCCTTTTATTAATAGTAATAACAGTGATCATCACCATCATTTTAAACGGGACTGACAATTTAAGATATTCTGTATTCACAATCTGACATTCTCTCTCTCTCCCTCTCTCTTCCTCCATCTCTTTCTTTCTCTCCCTCTCTCTCTTTCTCCCGCTCTCCCCCTTTCACCCTCCCTCTCTTTTTCTGTCTCCCTCTACCCCCGACTCTTTTTCTCCCTCTCCGCCCTCCCTCCCTCCCTCTTTCACCCTCCCTCTCGCTCTCTCTCTCACTCTCCCCCCTCTGCCTCCCCCTCGCTCTGCAGATGAAGGAGTGTGGGACTCCTTCATCAGACTCCTCCCTCCCAGCAGCAGGTCTGTTTTAGTCCCACTGGAGCGCCTGAGGTCTGGGATCAGCTACGAGTTCAGAGTCATCGCTGTTAATCGCTATGGCTACGGACAGCCGAGCACACCCTCTGCTGCTCTCGCTGGTAAACACACACACACACACACACACACACATACTCACACACTGGTGGAGCTCAGGCTAATGAACATATCCAGGGTGATCCAACTTGTTTAATTGGGGTTGGACTGAATTTCTAGCCAGAAACAATGGAGGAAGCTACTGTGATTGTGTGTTTGTGTCTGCTGCCATCAAGAGGCAGAGCCGTGAAACTACAACTGCGCTTATTGTGCAAAGGGAAAGTTTGTCTGCGTTTGTCTGTGGCACAATAATTAATGAAAAGTCTTCAATGCACACATTCATACAGCTTCCTCTCTCTTACCTTATACACTGATCTGAGAAAAGAGACACTACAATCAACTTTTCTCGTCAGGTTGTTTGAAGAATCCGCAGGATGAGTTTGATGACACGAGGAAGAGACAAACTTTAATTTGTAGTGAAGCAAAAGAAAAGTTGATACCTTCCTCATGTGTGTTCCTCCTCTCCTCTCCTCCTCCCTGTCTGCAGCGCTGTCGGAGCGCCCGTTCTACGAGGAGTGGTGGTTCCTGCTGGTCATGGCTCTGGTGGGACTCATCCTCATTCTGGTCCTGGTCTTCACACTGCTGCTGCATGGACACAACAGCAAGTACAAGGCCTGTGGCACAGGTTTGTGGCTCACATGGACACGCTCTAATGTCATGCTTTATAAGGTGACAAAGTGGTGATATTCAAGGTGGTTTTTTTTTGGCAAAAGAGGCATTTTCCTCTCCTCAATGACACTCACATCGATCCACTCACCGTCAACAGGCTCACCACATCTACCCTCCCCTGTTTTATTACAATGAACTCAATTTGTTGTGATTCTGAAAAGCTGAGACATGCTTCAGAGGAGAGGAAACCAAGGCCAGTTCCTTCACGGCGTTAACGTTATCTCCCTGAAGATGTCATTTCTGTAGGTTTTTGAAAATGGCTTTCGATTAATGCTGAAATGAAGTCTTTTCATTAACACAGGTTTTAGTATTAAGCCTGGCTAATTTACTTAAATAAGACTAGATTGGTCAATCCAAAGTGAGATGTCTCTTAACTAGAAAGAGACTGTTTTATGGCTGGAACATGTTGGAACAGACTTGTTTGAGTTTCATTTGCAAGACTTATATTATCCATTTATCAGGAACTTTCTGTATTACGGACACAGTTCTCATTTCAGGTGTTTCATCTAAAGCTCTGTTCGGATCAGATTCACTCCTCTATTGAGAGATCCCACTGGGAAAAGAAGCCAGTTTTTCATACTTAAATTTGGACTGCTCTATTATATTGTAGCTCGCACCACCTCCACAGGGTCAGTCAGGGAGCGCAGCAGCCTGGAGCTGCAGGGACCACAGTCTTACTCACGGATGCTTATTGACGTGGATTGAGGGACAAGCTTGTTCCTCACTGTGACCAAAAAAAGTGTCCTTTAGTTTGATGTGTTGCCCGGTTACTTCTCCAAAGCTTCGGTTCTTCCTGTTCTCCTGTTTTCATGCGAGTTTCTTCTCCTCTCGGGCTTCCTGTGATGTTCTCAGATGTGAGCTTTGTGTGGTGTGTGTGTGTGTGTGTGTGTGTGTGTGTGTGTGTGTGTGTGCGTGCGTGCATGCCAACATCTGTAATTCAAAGTTGTCCCTGACAAGCGCGGGTTACATCAGGATAGCTGCTAATGTGAGTTGCCACGGAAACCTTGGCACAACCTCTGGGGCAGTGGAGCGATGAGACGGAGCGAGGGAGGTGCTGCAGGAGGAGAGAGAGTGCACAGACACAAACAAGAATCAATGGCTGTCAATTCACTTCAATTTCATTTCATTCATACAGCACCAAATAATAACAGGCGTTATCTCATATAGAGAGAGTCTAGACCGTACTTTTTATAATGTGTCGGTGTCGGTGGGCAACACCAAATTCAATTTTTGTTCCGATGACCATAAATCATCCAGAGCACATTGTTGTGTTTCAAACAGCATCATATTTCTCCCAATTCAAAACGTGACATTGTTTTCATTATTGTTCCATTCGTTATGGTTATTGGTGAATAAATTAAGAAGCTATTCTGTGTGGTTACTGCCTGAGTGACAAATTATGCATGCCAGTTTAAGTATTCCTCAGCCGCTGCCACATACGAGTGACTGAACGTCCGTATATTTACCTGAACCTTTTCCAATCCTTTCATTTTCCTCCAGGGAAGCACACGTCCACAGCGGAGGAGTCGGTAACGCTGGACAACGGAGGTTTCACTGCTTTGGAGCTCAACAGTCGAACGCTCAACACCAAGAATGCCTTCCTGAAAAAGAACGGCACCAGGTGTGCACTCACTCACTCACTCACACACACACATTTTGAATCAAGGATTTGATTTTTTTTACTTAATTATTATTAATGTGTTTGTGCGTCCAGGTCTCCCCCCAGGCCGAGTCCAGGTGGTCTTCACTACTCCGACGAGGACATCTGTAACAACTATAACGGAGCCGTGCTCACTGAGAGCACCACGCTCACAGAGAAACCCACTGAGGTGTCTGAGTCAGAGGTATCTCTCTCCATCTGACTCTCTCTCTCTCTCTCTCTCTCTCTCAAATTCAAAGGCTTTTATAGAGTGCTGCAGGATTGAGTCCTAAAACCCTGAAATTAGTTTAAGCACTTCCTCGTCTCGAAGTTAATGGCTTTCTTGAATGGGTTTTTGGTTAGACGCCTGAAATAAGGTTAGCGGTTTGCACAAGCTTAAGAGATTTCAACGTTTTGTTCTACGATATAAAATACGTCAGTCAGCGGCTGCTAACAAGTGGCTAAATGAGACTCCTAAACGTCATCACCAGTGCCATCTCAGGAGAACTATCCCATGTTATCTCAGCGTCTTCAACTCCAACCTTCCCCTAAGTTCTGTCTCTCCTGTCGAATAAAGGCAAAACTGACAACAAAAGATCTAAAACTCTCAGGGATGATCAGCCACAGACGTGCAGCGGCCTTAGACCTTCATGTCGACTCTGAAGTTCCTTCCCCTGATGTGTGTCTCTCTCTCTCTGATGACGTTTAACCCACCCCCTGCTGTGTGTTTGTGTTTGTACGTAGTTAACAGACAGCGACTACGAGGACGAGCAGCCCAAGCACTCCTTCGTCAACCACTACATGAGCGACCCCACCTACTATAACTCCTGGAAGCGGCAGCCCAAAAGCCTGAAACCGATCAGCGCTCCCTTTGGCTACGAGGAGTGCGCCACTGCAGACACGGAGCCCTACTACCAGACCGTGGTCACCCAGCACAGCACAGGCGGCGCGTACACGCCCACGGGGCAGCCCGCGCACACACACGTCAACCCCAACACCAACCCTCCTCCGGGGTCACGCACCCCTGTGACGGGATTCTCCTCATTCGTTTGACTCTAGAGACAAAATCTGCACAAAATGATACACACACATGTACACAAAATGAAGGAGGGGGGGGGGGGGGGGGTCCGCTGTGTGTTTGGACTAAAGGAGACAGAGCCGGAGGAGAGAGAGAGAGAGAGAAGAGAGCGGAGGACGAGCTGAGGAGATGTGGGACGGACTGGTGACTAAAACAGCCCCTCATGCCCCAAAGAACTAAACCCACACTTCTCACTCGCCTTCTCCCCTCGTTCACAAAGATCCTCACCGCGTCGCCGAGTGTGTGTGTGTTGCCCTCCTATTATTTTACGCCTCCGTGTCACTGTGCTCACACACACAGTTCTCGTTTCCACACACACACACACACACACACATTCACAGCGGCGTATACCACCAGATATCCATGGCTATTCCAGAGACTCTCCAACAAGAGCTGCGAGCGACTATGCGAGTCCGTCCAGTCTCATTTCGAGGAGAGAAGTCGACGTTCAAACCGGTGGAACGTGGAATTTCTGCACAACGCTTCGTCTCTGTTTTCTGTATTTACACTGAAGTGCACAAATCCACACGCATGCACTCCCTGGTGCGCCATTTCAGCACCTCCCCGCTGGGGGAGAGGAACTTTAAGGGTGAGGTGAATCATTAAAAGACGGCACAGAAGGGAGCAGCTTTTGTTGACAGACTGGTTCATGTACACAAACACGGAGCTGTCAGCTTTAAAATACTGCCACACAGAGGAAAAGAAGAAGAAAAAAATAAAACAATCGATAATCACGTTTTTTGAACTTGCCGGAGGACGGAGAGCGAGCGAGGGCTTCTTCAGATCTCAAGGCATTCTCAGTGAGAGTGTTGTGTGGTTTCTGAGAGTGCTGTGTGATGTTTGGGGTTTGGTTCGGAATATATGAAAACCATGTTTTTTGACCGTCTACTGCCTGTTGTCAGCGCTCCTCTTACCACAGCCTCCCAAGCCATAATGCTTGCACTGAGCCCACACATTTTGTCTTTCTTCTGTTGAAGTTACATTTTTTTACAAGTCTGGGTGTGTTTGAGTGGGACACGTGTGCGTAGAAGCATGCCGTGTATAAATGGCCCTGTGTTCAGCTAAGAAGCCCGTTCACCCATCTCTGTTGTTCACCGCTAAGCAAAAGCGTGCCATTGTATGTATGTTTGTGTTTTTCAGATGGATTTTGTACAGGGAACCCCGTTTTACTAGTGTGCTGTTGTATGTAGTTTCGGCCGCGTTTGTGTGATTCAAAGCAAATAGTGAAACGGCACCGGAGCGAGTCCTCAGCTACACCGACAGACGGGAGGGAGAAGGAGGAAGTCGTTCAACAAGTATCATGAAAAATAGATCAGCCGTGTGAGTGTGGAACAAGTTTACAGGGTATTTTAGAGAACCGTTCTTGTTCAAACTGAGTGCGATTGAACTTTGACTCATAAGGCCCCACTATCTGTACCCTGGCCTCAACTCCAGCAGCCAGGCTGCCACACATCTACTTTGTACCAAACAAAAAAATCATCTGTAAGTTTTCGCTCATGTATAATTTAAAAGATTTCTCCTCCGTCCCAGCCAGCCAGCAGCCTCCCTCACTCTGTCACGCTTGTTTTGAGTCCCATTACAGTGTGTGAATAAATGGTCATTGTTTAACAGCGTGTCTTTGTGGTCTGTTGTAGTACTGAGACAGTGAACGTGTCTCTTTTGGAGCGTCCTCTACACATTACACTTACTGAATTAAAGATGTGCCTTAACATTCTGTAACTGCCTCAGTCTCACTGAACTCTCTCAACCAGGCCTGTTAGCATTGTCTGTGTCTTTTATTTAAGTAGTACAAGGAGCATAGACTGTGTACAAGAAGGATCACAGCTTCTCAGTCAATAATTATTATCTATCAGTGTTTCAATGTTCTGCTCAGTGTGTGATCTTTTTTCTGAATAAAGTTGTGCATTCGCGGATACTGCCGGCAGCAGGTGGTTGAATGATTAAACAATTATGTAAGAGATCATTCAGCAGAAGCAAAGTGCATTCACTACAATCACCAGTTCACCTTGTAAACTGCCATGTGTCATCAAGTGAAAGTGAATATAAATAATCAATTTTAAGAAATGTATTCAGTAAAAATAGCAAATGTGCAAACTGTGAGACTTTGCTGCTTTTTTGTGTTTTGATAGTTTAAACTGATAAAACTTTTCCTTAATTTTACACATAAAGTATTTTCGATATTGTATTATTATTACCTTTACTTAAGTAAAAGATCTGTTCCACCAATTCAACCCCAATAAATATGAAGTAATACAACCAGTGGTGGCATGGCACTAAGTATTTACTCGAGTACTGAACTTAAAAGTAGAATGCTGAGTTGATTGTACTTTACTTAAGTATTTCAGATCTTCTATGCTTTTTATACTTTTACTCCGCTGCATTTCAGAGGCAAATATTGAACTTTTAGCACTGCTTTCGAGTAACGACAACTCCAGCCACTTCTTACTTTGTAGATTAAGATTTATGTTTTAAAACAATGAGCATAAAGATATGATGCAATGCTATACTGTAAAATAAACTACCCGAGCACCACCATGACCAGTTACAACATTTAAATGCTGCTTGTATGTTAATCAATAAAATACTATCAGACGTGCTTTTACTTTTGATATTTGGAGTACATTTTGCTGGTAACACTAATGTACTTTTCCTTGTACTGGGGTATATTTATATTGATGTCCACTGTCATGCGCCATGCGGCTCCAGGCCAGCAGGGGGCGCTGTGGACGGTGAAACAGCCCCCAGGGGAACTGTTGTGGTGTCCGGAAGAAGGACTCAGCATGGCGGATATTTTTACCACTTCATCCTTTGCTTTACAGTGTTAATATAAATATCGTAAAATGAATCCCGAATGTAAAACCGTGGCGCTGCAGTGAGCTGTATCTTCAGACACCAACGGCTGTTTTGCACACTGCGCAGGTCTGAGCTGGAGCAGCTGTTGACACCGCTGTCTGTCTTCTCTGCACACGTCCTGACTTGTGACCCAGTTTGGTTTGGTGAGTTTTCGTCTCCTCCTCCATTATTGCTCAGTACTCATCTCAATGCCCTTTATTTCTGCGGTGGCTGTGTGCTGCACCCAAACACATCCAGGCACCGTCCCGTGTGACGTGGTGAAATGTACAGGGGTGTGTGCAGCTTGTAACGTCAGTCAGGGGAGTTTACGGTGATCGCACTGCAGTTTATGTTAGCTTTTATATATTTTAGTTGGTAAACACGGGACACCCGCTGTGAAATAAACATCTGTACTCCCTGAGTAGCCCAGGGGCCTCCTGAAGCCCCCACAAACCCCTTGAAAGGGTCCAGTCTCACTAGTTGAAGATGAGTAGTGGCATCTGTTCAGTATTTCTCCTCAGTGACACTGTGGCTTCATGGAGTGAGGTCCTAATCTCTGACAAACAACACTAAATGTTAACTTTCCAAAAGTCCGTCAGGTCAGTGAATGCAGCTGTTTCCAGTTAGATGTTTAATGCAGGTTTGGATGCTGTGATATAGACTAATTATTCATTTAATTTACAATACCACAGTAAAGAAATATGCCATGACAAGAAAAAGCCCTGCATTCACAAGTAAAAGTACAGGAGTATTCGCAGCAAAATGTACTTTAAAGATCAAAAGTAAAAGTACTCGATACTCCCAGTGTTATATTATTGTATTACCGGATCATTATCATTGATGTATTCATATGTGGTGCTTTAATGTTGTCGTTGTTCAAGATGAAGCCAATTTTAACCGCTTTATATACTTTGGTAGTTTAGTCTGCCAGATCTGTAACAATGGATCATATTTTATATTCTGTTTTTTATATGCTTTGTGTGCAAAATCTTAATTTGGAAGGTAAGTAAAATTCTTAAGATATGTGTGACGTGAGGTATAATATTTCTACTGTAGTGGTGTAGAGGTATAGGTCTGTCCATCGTGTACTTTACGTGTCGCTTTGCTTTCTATAGAAATCGTACAAACTAGAATCTGCATAACTTTTTAGCTGAGAGCTGTGGCCGGTAGCTCCCGTGAAGCTTTGCTACTTTTTTTTTTTTTTTTTTTTTTTTTTCTTTTCTTTTTTCGTGTTTATCACTTATGCCAGATGACAGAATATTTTCATCAACATCTGAAAAGGAAGAGTGGGGATTAAGAGCAGCAGACTGTGAGACGATCACCTGCCCACGGCCGACCAACCAGACGGACCTGCTGGACCGAACGCCACCAAACTGCCTCAGGGAGGAGAGCCGAGATGGAAGCTAAGCTAGCCCAGCTATAGGACCTAAAGCTACTGCACTACCCAGCCTACTGCTGGCTGTCTTATGCCCGGTCACAGAACAAATAAACTCATCGCTCATCCTGGATCAAGCTGCACTCTGTGTTTACATCATGACGCTTGTTGCTCAAACACAGTCAAAGTTGATGGACAATATTTTCCTCATGTTGAATTTGTAATGTAATATTATCTGCCAAGAGAATTGTTAATATGTAAATTCAGAAAATGCACTACAGGAACGTACTACTGTGTTTGTTTGTCATGTGTTTGTTGTGTTACGAATAGGCTTGTGCCTCCCTGTGTTGCATAATGACAACAAAAGATCCATGAAACCCTAAATACTTGTCTCAGTCTCATGGAATATTAGACTGTTTAACATTTATTAACCCAAATGAAAGAAACTAAGGAGGAATTCCCATATTTCAATATGAATGGGGTGGACAAATGAATAGAAACGTCATAACCTTCATGAATGTGGATCTACAGCCTCACCGTTGTGTTAGACTGCATTAGTTTTAGCTAGCTGTACTGAATAAACCGAACCTGAAACTAACTTGTGTTTGTTTCTTTCACAGGTCTCCTGAGTGGGATGAAACGTCAGGAGCCTGAACACAGAACAAAGAGGGTTTCATCTTAATTCAAAGAAGAACTAACCTCAGTGAAAACAAACCGAACACCAAACACTAACAATGGGTGAAGTGACTGTCGAGGTAGATGCGGAGGTGACAAAACAGGACTTCTCCTCAGACCCTCTGCCAGAGCCGCTGCTGATAATCCTCTCCCCACCTCCACCTTTCTTACCGGTCCCCGGTGAGCCGACGATGTTTTGGCATAAGTGGCGTAAAGCTTTCGAACACTACGTTGAGGCGCTCGGTGAGAACAAGCTCGTGGACTCCAGTAGGCGTGTGCTCTTACAGAACTGCCTTGGCCTAGAGGGCCAGCGTATCTTCACAACACTGATCCCGAGTGAAACCACCTATGCGGCAGCCATCTCCTCGCTGACGGTTTACTTCTGCTCCGATCACAGCTCTCAGGTGCGCCGCCTTCAGTTCCATCAGAGGGCTCAGATGCCCGGAGAGACCGTAGATGTTTTTGTGTCCGCGCTGGAAGAACTGCTGCGGCCTTGCAGCTATGGAGACTTACAAGACGAGCTTATTCTGGATCAGCTGATTGAGAAAACAAACTGCCCACAACTCCGAGAGAGGCTGCTGTTGGAGAGGGAAACTCTGACCTTGGACAAGGCATTGGTCATTGCTAAAGAGGTTGAATTTGCTTTAAATGAACCCGAACTGTTTGGTTTTCACGAGGTCAGTGTGGACATCGGGGACGATTTAGACTCTCCTGTTCAAATAAAACGCAAAAGAGGGCGGCCTCGGCGCGGGGAGGGAAAGCCGAAAACCCCCGCAAAACCACGCTGGACTAAAACCCCGACAAGATCATCGAGATACAAAGACAATTACAGCAACAATAAGCTACATTATTGTGAAAATGATGATGTGTCTAAGAGTGACGATGAAGCCTGCGATAAAGCAGGTACTGAAAATAATGGAGCCTTGTCGTCGTCATCACAGAGGATGGAGGAGGAAGCCTGCGACAATGCTAGTGAATGTGTCGATGATGATGAAGAAGAAGAAGAAGATGATGATGATGATGATGAAGATGAGGACTTTTACCCGCCTAAACTCAAAGGCCCCTACTGTCCTATCTGTATTGACACGCGCTTCCGGGACGCAAACAAGCTCGCCAGGCACATGAGGATGCACACGAAGGAGAAACCGTTCCGCTGCCCCGTGTGCGTCATGACATTCAGCCAGTCCTACCACATGACCCGGCACATGAGGAAGAAGCACGGCGCGGGCCAGTATGTCTGCCCCACGTGTGGGAAAAGTTTGGAGAGCTTTGCGGGGCTGCAAAGTCACAAGAGGGCGCACGCGTCACGAGTTCTGTCCTGTACCGACTGTCACGAAAAATTCACTGACAACGATGCGTTCTCTAGTCACGTCATGTCACATAGCGAAGACCGCTCGACCCAGGCAGAGGGACCGAGTTCTCAGCAAAGTGACCAAGCGAAAAGCAAAGAAATAGTCGATTCACGTAACACTGATAATTACGACGATAGCGGGGATGATAATGGGGATTCTCAAGATAAAGAATCTAAAGTTAATGTTAAGATGGAAGAGAAGGACACCGATGGAGGTAAATCTCAAGATGAAGACAGTCTGAAAGAAAAAGTTGCCAAAACAAAAGGCCATTTCTGTCACATCTGCGTCGGCAGGCGCTTCAGAGGGCCGAACAAACTCGCCAGACACATGAGGACGCACACGAAGGAGAAACCGTTCAGCTGCCCGGTGTGCGCTATGACCTTCAGCCAGTCCTACCACATGACCCGGCACCTGAGGAAGCAGCACGGCTTGGGCCAGTACATCTGCGAAAAATGCGGGAAAAGTTTAGGGAGCTGGCTGGAGCTGAAAGCGCACAAGAAGACTCATGCAGTTGAAGGTCTGACGTGTCTCGCGTGCGACAAACAGTTCAAGGAGAAGGCTGCACTTGTGAGTCATCTCAAATTACACAAGAAAGTCCAGTCCAGCCCTCGGAGCCTCATCTGCAGCGACTGCGGCAAAGTATTTGGTCGAATGTATCACCTGAAAAGGCACATAGTGACCCATCGCAAAGCAACAAACGGGGAGGCTTACACGTGCCCCGATTGTCAGAAGAATTTTGCCTTCCCAGAAGACCTCAACAAACACTTGGAGATCCATGTGAAAGAAAACAATGGGACTTGTCCAAAGTGTAACGAAACCTTCAGTAGTCCAGAAGGTCTGGAGACGCACATGGGGGTTCATGAAAAGTCTTACGCCTGCAACACCTGTGGGAAGAAGTTTAAGGTGGAGTACGCTCTGAAGAAGCACGAGCAAGGCCACCAAAATCAGCAGTATTACTGTTCTTTGTGCCGCAAACGCTTCGTCAAGCTGTCTCACTACAAGAGGCACGTAATGGTCCACGACAGACGGGAATCGAGGTGTCCGCACTGTGACGCCGTCTTTCTGCAGTTAACGGCTTTGAAGTATCACCTGCGGACTCATACGGAGGAACGGCCGTTCCAGTGCACCTGTTGTATCGAGACCTTTGAGGAGAAGGAGGAGCTCGAGCAGCACCGCTTCAAACACAGGAAATTCAAGAAGGAGAGGCCGTACTCGTGCACTCGGTGCGATGCCGCTTTCTCAACACTGATTGAGCTGACAGACCACATGAGCTCACACGACGGAGAGCAGCCGATGAACTGCCCCGTCTGCGGCAGGACTTTCCTCAACAAGAACAAGATGGAGAAGCACCTGGGCATCCACTCGGGGGAGAGACCTCATCTCTGCTCCATCTGCGGCAACGGCTTCCCGTCGGCCGCCAGCCTCAAGTTGCACGTCCACATCCACACGGGAGAGAAGCCCTTCCAGTGTCTGCAGTGCAGCAAGAGCTTCAGGTCATCCAGCGGGCTGCGGCTGCACAGCAGGCAGCACATGGAGGTGCGGCCCAGCTACGAGTGTCCCGAGTGCGGCAGGACTTACGGTCGCATGACGGAGCTGAAGATGCACCAGCGCTATCACACGGGCGATAAACCGTACGCGTGCTCCTGCTGCAACAAGCGCTTTATAAGCAAAGACAAACTGAACGTTCACATGAGGATACACACGGGGGAGAGGCCGTACTCCTGCCCCCGCTGTGGACAGACCTTTACACAGACCGGAGACAGAAACAGACACATCACTAAATACCACTAGTTAGATGCTGTAGAGACCGTGAACTCCTAGGAACTTGTTGCATTTGGATGATGGCGGCGGTGGTTTTGCATATTTGTAGGCGCTGGTAGCAGTCGGAATAGAATCGGACTCTGATTATTCACATTATTTGATCAAGAATAAGAAACCAAAATAAGCTGTAGTAGGCAGATTTAGGCTACCACGAACACTAAAATGTGAAATGATTAGGTTGTGTGGTTGTTTTTTTGGTAAATTAAAGAAGAACATCGATGTTATCCGTTGTAGAATAGAATAGAATTCAAAACACGGCTTTAAATTATCGACCAGTGGTCAATCAATAATAATCCTTATTTATATCGCACATTTCATACAGACTATGTAGCTCAAAGTGCTCTACATTTAAAAATAAATAAAAACAGAAAACTTTCCTTTTAGAGAAAGCATGCATTTCTGTGAAATCAACACCTCACTGACAGTTTCAAGTATCAACAAAGACGAAGCATTACAAGTGCTTCAAGGTCTATTTACTCCTATTACTTTTCACTTCTTCTAAGGAATATTAACACGTATTTCTACAAAAGCCTTTGTTCAGTATGAATTCAATGGTTTCAAGGATAGTTTATTGTTATTATGCAACACGGGTTGCAGCTATTATTCAACAGCTTGTTTTACTGCTTTTTGCAAAAACACATTTACATTTGGATCATGGATTGTGCTTTTAAGGGTGGTCTGATATCTAAGACTCCACACCCGCTGTATAATAGCCACCTTCTCAGTGCAGCAAGCAAAAACGTGCAAAACCACAGATTTTTTTTTTTTTTCGTGCTACTACAAGCCTTTACTTTTGTTTCACCATCCCAACAGTTTGTAGCTTCTGTGCTGTTTTCTGCCAGCTTCACACCTGGACTTTGTTCTATATCACAACATTAGCACTTCATACAAAAGCTCTGCATGAGGGTTTAGTCCTTGTAGCTCCTCCCTCTTACCCCTGTGCCTGACGCGCCCTCTTCACACAGCAAGCACCTCGTTTTACCAACAAACACACACTAGTGACCGGCATGCCAATAGTTCTTTGACCTCCAGAGCTTTTTTGTTCAACTTGTTTGCCCAAATCTGGGGCTAGAAACTGGACTCAATCACGGTCACTCAAATGACACTAAAAGACGTCAGAGGTTTAGTTTCAGTGCTTTTGTACTGTGCTCCCCTGCCACAGTATGTTGTCGTATGTTTGTTTTGGTTCATTTTTTGAATTTTTTTTTTATTTAGCCATCTCTGTATCCAGGTGCTTTGTAACTGTGTTTAGAAAAGTGCCATAAGAATAAAACAATTATTCACCCTGCTTGCACATGTAAGGAGGTTTATGAATGGTATTTGAAAAAGGTAAACAAAAGAGAAGAGATAAATAAAGTGGTCTCGCAGGTTTTCCCCTCGGTTCCAACATGCAGATAAATATTTTGCAGCCATGAGATCTGTTTTTAAGTTATCTCTCCCGAAATGTAAGAATATTTTTGCCCTCATTGAAGAATTTCTGGGCATTTAATTGATCTAAAACTAGAAATACCAAATGTAAAAAACATAAAGTATATATACAGTATATTATAATAATCTTTGGAAAGAACAAGATTATTTTACGTTTTCATTTTAAACATAAATGTGGAAATGAAAATGAGTGATGGCCTATTAGTGCCACTGCCATGCATAAAGATACCTGTTATCTTGCATACAATACTGAACTATAAAAATAATGGACACATTCATGTTTGGAAAAAAAATAAAAAAATTGAATTGTCTAATCAACCAAAAATTTCGCGGCCCCCCTATTGAAGACCTCTGCATTACACTACTACTTCATTAAAGTACTAGTTTATAAAATAATTCAATTACTATTTTTGTGTGAAACAACCAAACTGCAAATAATACAACGTGTAAGATATACAGTAAATGATACTAAAACGACATGAAATGGGTACAAATTTAAATCAAGAATCATGCTGGAATTTAAAAAAGGGAAAAAAAGACACTATTGTATAAGATTATATGTGAGAATCAAGTTAAAGGTCAAATTGGACCTGTGTATGTATCTAGTCTGTTCTGACTTGTATCAGTGAAACATCTGAAATAGGACTGGATGATATAATATGGATAATATAATCTGTAATATGTATTAACAATGTGTCTTAGACACATTAGTATGAGACACAGGGTCCTGGTAGTGTGTATGCTGGCTCACTGTCACTGCGTCATGACTTACTGGGATACCTGATTAACAGTAACAGGTGGTGGAAGAAGTAACTATAAACTTCTACTTCTTTACTACATTTCAGAGGTTAATATTGTACTCCACTATATTTATTTGACAGCTGTAGTTACCAGTTACTTTGACATTTTAAATAGAAAACATAAGATAATCATGTTAAATATGATGTATTAATATGGATTAAACTACCAAACAGTATATAAAGAAGCTACAATTAGTTCCACCGTGACCAGATGGGACACTAAAATGTAGCGTACATGAAATATATTAGTAATAATAACCCAATAATATAATACAAATTTAACATTGGCAGGTGGTGTAGTACAACTTGTCATACTTAAAGTACATTTATCAGATAATACTTAGTCTTTCACTTAAGTAAGACTTGGAAAGCAAAGCTCGGTCTTTGTCTAATGTGGTACTCTGCAGTCTATGGTAGTACTCTACACAGTGTTATTCCTACTTTTTAAGAATTTAAGAATACTTATTCTACCACGAGCACTGCTCATAACATAGTTATATTTTAACCTTAGGGGTATTCTTTATAACAAGTACTGCACTTTTACTCCTGTCCGGTAGGTGGCAGTACTCATTGTTAGTCATGTGGCTAACGTTACATACGATGCTCTGTTTACAAAGAGAAGAAGAAAGAGGGATAACAGGCTAGGTTAACGTTAGCTTGAAGAGAAGTAGATTCGTAATAGTATAGAAATTAGTCAGTTCTATACTACTGACGTGAACTGGATAACGTTTTTAAAGCGACGTAATGTTGGGTAATGTTACTGAATAAAGAGCCCTCGCGCATCTTGAATTAGCATGTTTGTATGTGTCTTAAAGCGAATGCTAATGCTAGGCTTAAGCTCGCTAACCATGTTAGCTCACACGTATGCTAACTAACGTTAACTTATTTTTTTACGGCTACAAAGGTAGCTAGATGTTAACCGTTGTATTATTCTGAGAGATCCATTGACTCACTGCAAACTGTATTTTGGTCAATTTAATGTGTGGAACAATGTTTAAAATAAGCAAACTAGCTACTAGCTTACTAACGTTACATAGTTTACTGTAATAACGTTACTGTCAGTCCGACAGTTTGCTACCATAGCTAGAGCATTGTAGCTAGAGACTATTATTCTGACTGACTTTCATTGAAGTAATAGTGAACTGGTAAAGCTTCCAACTTGCTCAAGCTACACCACTCTTCATGGCTGCTTTAGGCTTTACTCCTGCCAGCGGGCAGGATATTTTCAGCTTCGAAACAACCGAACTATCGAGCTCTAACACGAGCAGTGCACTTAATGGGGAAGAAGTCAGGCAGTTCTATGAGAATTTAATGAAAGATGGTAAAGGGCAAGATGTATCAAGGAGAAGTGCAATCAGCAGGAAAGATTGTGGCAGAGAGCATCAGCCTAAACAGAGGATCAGAGAGTCCAGTAGAAGAGCGAGGAGGCGAGTCAGTGCTGCAGAGATGCAGCAGGGTCAAACAGAACATGTCGGTCAAAGTGGGATTAGTGGTGAAACGGTCCCAAGAAGACAGGCAAGCATCTCAGAAAGCACCATGGAGCTCCTGGGGCTCAGGTTGCTGCGTTGTGCCCACGAAGGGGACATCTCTGCCCTCAAAGACCTTCTCTCAAAAGGGGTTGACATCAACGTCCAGGTACAATACTTACAGCTCAATGTGTTTTCATTTTTTGAAATATTTTATTTGTCTCAAGTCCTGATTGTTTCTCTTCCTCTTCCAGGATACTTACTTCTGGACGGCGGTGATGTGTGCAAGCTGGTCCGGCCAGAGAGCTGCAGTGAGGCTGCTGCTGCGACGCGGAGCAGCCTGGGTCGGAGTGGTGGATACACGGGGCAGGGATGCCAAAGACCTGGCGCTGGAAGGTATGCAAATCTTTTTTTGAAAACTCAAAATGTCTTTTTGTTTGTTTGTTTGTACGTGGAAGTTAAACTCGTTCATATCTTTTTCTTTTTACCCCCAGCGGGACACAATGAGGTTTTGGAGGAGTTGGAGAGCTTTGGGAGAAGTACACAGAGAGACACACACTCTGATTACAGGTTAGCATACTCTCAGTTGTATACGGTTCAAACCACATTGACCAAATTCCACTTTGTGTGTTAAAACTTGCCAAACCCCGTCTCATCTATTCATTTGAAACCAGCAGGGTAGCCATCACAGTCCACCACAGCAATACACTAAATATTAAACCAACATATAAGAGCCAGATTTCTGCTGAAACATCGATATTTGAGTTAGAAAGAAATGGGTAAAATACATCGGCGGATATAACAGTTTTGATAATGTTCAGCTAAATTAGGTTATTCAAGAAATGTGACCAAGATTTTACAGTTGAAAAATACTGTCTACTTATCAGCTCACACAAAAGTTGAAGACCTGACCTAGCTTTTGAATATTTGACTGGAAGCGTGAGTAACAAGGAAACTGGTTTCACAAAACAGTTCATTTGATAGAATGAATCACCGGTGAAAGAACATTGAAGACACAGGTATTGCAGTTATTTCACCTCTGCTCAGGTTGACTCAGGTGGGCGGAGCTATGAGGAGAACAACAACATGGCCACAGGACTTCATGTAGCAATAAGAATGATAGAGGTGTAATTAGTCACACCCGGCGATGCCAGTCACAAGCTGTTTCCCAAAAGCATACTGCATACAAATTCTACACAGTATACACTACATACTAATCTTCATAGTATACTGTTTTAATAGTCTTTTTTTTGCTGTTTCACCGAGATAAATAGTGGTTTCACCACTACCCAATATTTGTTTAAAACTTTCCAGCTGTGAGCAGCTCTTCCATGTCCTTTGTGCATTGCATTGTGGGAGATATGTTCATCAACAGCTCACTGGAACATCTGCCGTATTTTGTACGCATACCGTTCACTTTGAGTATATAAAAAATTGATTCGAAAGCTAAATTAGACAAATTTAGTAGATATCTTCAAAAGTTACAACCGTTTTTGTACAAATTTCCCTTTTCTTGTTACTGTCCTTCTATCACAGCAGGAACTACTGTCCAGCAAATAACAAAGAGGGAATTTCAGACTAAAGACTCAAACTGCTGAAGCGTCATAGTAGCTTAACTTCAGTATAACTGTTTACACAGAACAACATCACTGACATCATCTTGCAGTAAACAAATACTGTGTTAACTTCTGCACATGTGGGCACTTCACGATTGTTTTCAGACAGACTTTAAAACTGAATCTGTTCCTTTAATATTTCTCCTCTCGCTGACGTCGTCTCTTCTTCTGGTTGTCCCCAGTGCCCCCCCCGGCTCAGTGGTGTGCTGTGTGTCGTAACGAGTACAGCAGCAGCCTGTCATCACATGTGTCCTCCACTCTCCATCAGTTCAGTCTGCGGCGGGCTCCGCCCACCCCCTACTACTGCCTCCCCCCGTCCAGCAACAGCTACAAGATGATGGTTCGTTGTGGCTGGAAACCGGGTTCAGGGCTGGGGCCAGAGGGAGAGGGGCCTCAACAGCCAGTGCCAACTGTGCTGAAGAGAGACCAGACAGGCCTGGGCTTTGGACACGTGAAGAGAGCCAAAGTGACTCACTTCCAACCCAGGGATCGTGACGCAGTGAAAGCACCATCTAAGAGGAGAGAGGAGAGAGGAGGGAAAGGACAGAGGAAAGAAGAAAGTAGGAGAAAGGAGCAAATAGATAAGAGCTGGGAAAGAGATTTCCGTGCCTCGTTTTATCTTTGACACCTGCTCACAGGGACTTCTCCTCAAGCCTCTCTCTCAACACTTCTCTGAAACATTAAACGGATCTATTATGAAGACAATTTGTACCTGCTTTTTGTTTACTTTTCACTTTGCAGGTTTTTGTAAAGCTGCTGGGATAAATTTGAATACCATGACGATCTCAAAGCTGATACTGGGTCCATATGTGCAATGACCAAATGTGCCATCGGTGTGATTAAATCTCTGTGTGACCAAATATGGTTTGCTGTTGTTGATCCGCTAAGACTGTTTCAAAAAGTAAAGTGAATGGATTTTATTTTGCATTTATTAAAAAAATAATACACATACTGTGAATCATGGTTCATGATCTATGAAAAGAAACATTTTTTGTCAAAGAGCCATGTTGATATGTTTTATAATACAATAGAAAACATTACTGAGGCATAGCAACCCTTTATGAGTGCTAATGGAAGGAAAAATATATTTAAGTTGTCTTGTAGTTTCTCCTGAGTGACTGCAGTAATGCTGTGAAAGTTTCTTTGAGTCACATGCTTGTGCATATCTGCCATATGAGTCTATCACTGCTGTGTTATCGCTTCCTCACATTGGGCCTAGTGAAACATGCCTTACCTATTCTTGACAGGTGGCCATTTAAAGACTCTTGGACAACTCCCCCAATGAGCTTTGTCTACCAACGTCGGTATCAACTTTCAATCACAAGTTCAATCTTTTTTTATATGTTTTGTACTCCAATCCAAGGGTCCGGTAATAAATACTGTTGAACAATGTTTTCGTTGTTCCACGGAGGTGTTGATATCATAGAGAAAACATTATGTAATGCAGTCAATTGTATTCAAGGGGCTTTACAGTGTGTACAAGATTCATCACCCATTGTCATTTTCAACCCTCGCTGCAGAGAAGAACAAACCTCCCCCCCAGGAAAAACTACCCTTTAATGAGGAAAGGATGAAAGAAACAAAGTTCAACTTCATACAACTGAGTCATCACATAGACGACTGAAGTCGTGGTAAACTGATCATTTATCTAAGTATTATAGATGCCATGGCATCGCATGATTAGGCAAGGCAAGTTTATTTGTATAGCACATTTCAACATCAAGGCAATTCAAAGTGCGTCACATAAAACCATTAAAAACATCAAAACATAAGGCAAAAGAAAAGGAGATTGAAAAACAATTAAGAACATTGATTGAAACATTAAAAACAGTCATTAAAACACTAAAAAGCAGTATAAGACATAAAATACAGTAGTAGTAAAATGCAGAAATTGATTAATATTCTTGAATCTGGTTCAATTAAAGGCAGCAGCAAACAAAAGTCTTCAATCTTGATTTAAAGGAGCTGAGAGTCTTTCTGGTCATTAAGCATAGGTGTGCTCTGGATTCTGTTCTGTTACTCTTTAACTCGTGTTTTTACCCTCTCTGTGTCAAGTGGCTCAGTAATGAGCAGTATCACTCAACAGCTCGACTAGCCTCGGGGTTGGTTGGCTGGTCTCTACTTGTTTCCATGCACTCATGGGGTGTCCTTTATGGTATTTATTAAACAATGTCACAGTTTACTGATTATGCTCCATATAACTATGATACAATCACTTTGATAATTTAGATATAACACAAAACATTCATTCATGTCCTCGTGTCGTCTTGACATCTGCAATTTCCCGCAATTTTGACAGTTTATAAAAATCTTTTTCATCTAATCTCATCATCATTTCTTATAATCTTCAACAAATTTGGAAGGCAACATATTTGCATCATTACCCAATACATTATTCATTGGTGTTTAGATATTCAAAACCGTCCGATGCACATACTGTATAAATCCCCGTCGTGTTCTTGTTCAAAACTCAACATGATTGACTATCACTGTGTCTGTTTGGATTCAGGTCAGATTACAAACTTCTGCTACAGATTGAAAAGTTATAGTAATAAACTTTAACTAGCATTTTCAGTTACTCAAATTATACATTTTGAGGATAATTCAGCCTTGAGAAACATCTCTCTCCGGGTACATCCTAGTTGGACTTGTCCTCATTTCCTGAGGTGATTGAACGTGTCCCCACCTTTAGTTTGATTGGATTTAGGGGTCCAACAAGGCTTTTAGGATCCATCGTCAAAGGGATCTGTGGAATGGACAAATTCACTAAATCAAAACTTGTGATCTCTCTTATGACAAATCTAGCTTGTCAAGTGTCTTGTGTAAAAACAACCATGGAGATGTCTACCTAAGAGTGTATTTAAATATAATCACCTCTGTCTCTCCGCAGACGGAGAAGCTGTAGTTCTGCAAAACTTCCACCAAGGCCAGTTTAACCAACACCAGAGCAAATCGCATCCCCAAACAGTTCCTTGGCCCGTACCCAAATGGCAGGTAAGTGTACGGGTTGATGCTCTGCTTGTTCTGCGTACTAAACCTGAAAAACACCAATGAAAATAAGATGTAATTTTATTTATTTATTTTATTTATACACATTTTATTTCATGGACTCTACAAAAGATTAACAAAATTATGAAATTACTTAATTTTAGTAATGCATGCACCACTTTTTTTAATAAGAAATCATTCCCATATGTATTGTAGCTCATTGACACGAGTGATTCAGTCATTATGAAACGTTCAAAGCTGTTTGGGTGACCAAAAAAGATATAATTTGTACTCGTAAATTTGTGCGTTATTAGATCTTAATCCTTGAGTAAAGTTTGACAGTACACACATATCCACACATTGACAGAGCACACATATACACTGTGGTAGTAACCTGTCAGGTTTGAACTCCTCTGGCTCTGGCCACAGCTCAGGGTCGCGGTGAAGAGCGTAGACTGGAATCATAACCATCATGTCCTTTGGGATTGTGATTCCACTGATCTTGACCGTTTCTTTTGCAACTCGGTCGATACGTCCAGCTGGAGGGTAGAGCCTATCGACAAAACAATACTGCATGTCTTTATCAGAGTAAATATTCAATACTTCAACTTGTACCCAATTGTGTATTCTTGAAACACTGTTTTCGTTGCCCTAGTATTTGTGAATGTTGCAATAGTTTCAATGACTGGGTAATTCTTGAGCCCTTGTTGTTGTTTTTTGCAACTCTGACTGGCATGATTCTAGGCATGGCATTGTTCTGGTCCAGACTACAATACCTTGACAAATATTAGATGGATTGTCATGGAATTTGGTGAAGACATTAATGTCGCCCTGAGGATGAATTCTAATCATTTTGGTGATCCCATGACTTTTCTTTTAAAGCTATTATCAGGTCAAATTTTTTGTTTTGTTCAGTACTTTGGTTTTTGATCAAACATCTGCTAAACTCATGGCATTCCCATCAACCTCAGCTATTGTTAAACGTTAGTGATAATTAGCAAATATATAATTAGCATGCTAACACGCTAAAATATGTGGTGAACATTGCCTGCTAAACATTAGTATGTGCATGTCTTCATTGTTAGCATGTTAGCACCAACTAGCACAATAAACTGCTCATTACCTCAGACTCTCATTGACAACACTGTCTAGGTACTCCATCTGCATCAGATCTTCATATTGGACTGCACCCTATAGAGTTACAAATCACGGTTTGATTAAACACAGATCAGATTTTAAATACTGTAGTTTCATCAACGAAATGAAATGCAGAGAATGACTTCCGTACCATAAACTTCTGGTTTACCTTATTAGGGAAAGTAGAGTCTATCTCCTCTTGCAGGCGTTTCATGACTTCCGGATTTCTTGCCAAATTATAGGCCAAGAAAACGAGAGTGGTGGCACTCGTCTCGTAACCAGTAAACACAAACATTGTGGCTTGGGATAAGATCTCATGGTCAGTAAGACCTGTCAGGACAGGCGAGATGTATGAACAGTGAGGGAAATGAAAGGAAGCGTCAAAACCTTTGGTGTGAACACATGTGGGTGTACATTTGTGCTTCTGTACGTGTGTGACGCCACTGAGTAATTACCCTTATTCTGCTTTTCTTTACTGGGAGCATTAGCAGTCTGAGAGTTGATCATATGTTGAAGGATATCTCCCAAATTCTGGAAAAGGGTCAGATAATTAGTATGCATGTTGTCATCATGTGTATTTGTGAGTACGGATGTGCAGTGTGACAACATACTGTGCACCGTGAGTCGACAGAGATTTGGCTCCATGTTGCAAATGTATGAGCATTGGACTTTTGGGAATATTTGGATTCACAGGATTTTTGTGTTTGTTACACTGGAATTGTAAACCGAAATCATGCCCATCTTGTTATTCTTATGTTATTTATTATGGTTAAAAGCTCCACAACCGCTATAATATGGATCTTGAGGTGAGACTGTTTTGTCATCTGTTACTGAACTTCTGGAAAAAGTTTAATTATTGTGATATTCAATAGAACTCTATCGTGACATGAGATTAGACATACTGCAATAGAAGATTTGATCCATATTGCCCACCCTTAGTCACCCTTGTATGTTGTGCAGACCTTGTCTGAGCTCCCATTGCGCTCGGCTCTGATCTTCTCCAGAAGCGTTTTAAAGAAAGCAGTAGAGGTCTTGGAGAACAAGGACACACCCAGCAGGTCCAAGAGAGGAAGAAGTACAGGGAAAAACCCTGAGAAGAAAGCAGGTGTTAACAATTGTGATTTTAGTCACTAAACAAAGCTGTTTTACATCAATATAAAGAAAAGTCATGGAAAAGCAGTGATGTACCTTGGAGAAGGATGACAGATATGGGGAGTCTGAACAACTTGGAAGCATGGATGATGAGGGGACTTGAGGGGTTGTTGATTGAGTCCACATCCACACTGAATGCACAGCTCGTCATCACATCCATACTGTAAGCTCCAAAGAAGCTGGAAAACAAACATTACATGAACCATCGATCAGTTTCAACCAGATGCTATCATGTTTGCGTAGTTACAGACAATGCAGTGACGTCATGTTTACAAAAATAATTTCTTAATCAAAGTAGAGGAAATGGTAGCGCACAAAGGATTATGTACTTTTGTTAATGAAGATACTACACGCTGTCTAGTGCTTCAAATAGTATTGTTCATACTATATCAGATTTAGAGCATATTTGCCTCGATAGTGGGGACTAGATGATTAGGGTCTGGCTCAGAATAGTTGACCATTAATCACACGTTATTACTTTAAAACAGAACTTTTAATCTTAACATCCATTTCCAGACTCTACACGTTTCATATTATAGGGCAATGAAGGTTTGTCTAATCTTAATGCTAGTCTGCCACTAATAGAAAGCTGAAATAACAACACACACTGGAATATACAAAAATATGATGAAAGGCATTAAAATAATGAACTTCTCAGTTTTGTCAACTGTGATCTAACTTCGCTTCGGATAGGGAAGTTTTGAAACGACAGTTGGCACGATAGATCTTCAGTCAAATATTTCAAATTAGATGACAAATGCTTCTTTGTGTTTTAATTTGTTAACGGAATAGTTCAACATTTTTGGAAACCAACATATTTGCTTTCTGGCAGAGAAGATTGATACCACTCATTTATGTCTGTATTGTAAATATGAAGCTACAGTTAGCTTAGCTTAGCACAAAGACTGAAAACAAAGGGATACAGCTAGCCTGGCTCCATCCAAAGGTAACGAAATCCGCCTCCCAATGCCTCTGAAAGTAATTTACACATGGTTTTCATGTGGCCATGATGGGTAGTGTTCTGTCATTAAAAAGCTGCAGGTTGCAAAAAAAACAATGATCAGTTATTAACCATTCATATGGTATTACTCACTCTTTTACAGTAATAACTTCATTATTGTGCGCCTTGGACTGCAGGCTGGCTGTCAGTTTGCTGGAATGATGTTTCATGATGCTAAACATCTTAGACAAAGGAAATGCAAAATTTGCAGAAGTACATAAAAGGTGAAGATTTAACCAAGAATTTATCCAAATATGAGTTGAAGTTAAGAAAATTGTCAACTTTTACCTCTTTTATACGGCGAGAGGTGAAGAAGGATGTGAGGATGTTACGAATCCGTCTCCATTGATCATCCTCGGCTGTAGACACTGAGTCATATAGTTCCCCATTCAGACGTAAATTCTAAAGGGGCAAAGTACACATGTTTTTGTGGGTTATTAATTGTACTTATTTGTGGAAAAGCTGTTCATAGTAGTACCCTTGACAAAACTCAGTATTGTCTGTGTAGCCACAGCCTCATATATCATTCATTCCTCTGTGCCATAGTGCTTAATTGTTGTGCAAAGACTGTTCAAAATGCTTGAATGAGCCACACTATTGCACTAAGTGATGTTCCTTTATTTCTTGCTGCTTTGGGAAATCAACCCTTTTTACACCTCCCCGCCGGCAGCATTATGTTTGCGGGTTGTCCTACCATCCAGACGTCCATTTCCCGATTTCCAGTATTGTCCTGAATGCAATACCTTAGGAATGCCTGGAAGGGATTTTTTCAAATTTTGGCACAAACGTCCACCTGAACTGGAGTTTGAACTGATTTATTTATTGGTTTATTTGGTAGGGACAGTGCACATTAATAAAACATCACCAAGCCAAGCATTAGCCAAGAGGTTATTTTTCATCTGTAGTCCCTGATCAAATTTTGGTGGACATTTCTTTTTTTTAAAATAACAAACGTTTTTAACTCGAGAATTAATTTTCTATTTCTGACAATTTCACACAAATGTCTAATAGGATAAGATGATTAAGTGATGAAATTTTGGACAGACATGGATTGGTTGACGGAGGCGGTAATGCTAGTTATGAAGACTTTTAAGGATTTACATTTTCAATAGGAATGAATTGGCAGTTATTGGCACTGAAGGCCACAGACCGGGTACGGGAGTCGGACAGTATTGAGAGAATGATACTATTCTTATTAAGTAAGAAATAATTGAAAAACTGATGGCACTCTGCTGGACTGTTGGCAGGCAAATCCAAGAGTGACATTTATTATTTACTGCCAGTCGCCATTTATTTCAGAACTTCTAATCGAGGACTTACCAATACTTGTCTTCCCATTTTAAAAACCCATCCTCACAACTTGTACTACTTTGAAGAGTCTTCTTTTACTATTCATTGTTAATCCTGTGAGTTCTTCTCACTCTCCGGTTGGTAAAGTAAGTGAAGCACTCCTTCACCAGGATGGTTTTCAGCATGTCAGGCTCCATCACAACCAGCATGGGCCTCCTGAACTCATACAGTCTGGACAAGTACACAAACACATATTTACATATTGGAATTCAGTGTAAAACTCTTGTCATTGCAGCAGGAGATAGCATTTGCTGCCATTAATAACAGTGCTTACGTAAGCAACCAAGTGAGAGGTTCAACACTCAAAAGCTGTCAAAAAAACTACATGATAATTGGGAGCTCGTGGCTCAGTTCTTATATCTAGGCCGCGGTCGAAAAGTCCAAAAAATGACCTCCTAACGTCTATTCCTAACCACTTTTCCTTGACCTCTATGGAAAAGAGGGGGTCAAGGAAAGATGTGAAGGAGAATTCATGAGGAGTTAGGAAAAGACAACGTGGTGTTTGGAGAATCCGACTACACTTTCACTAAGCTACGTAATTATGATGCGACGGCGAATGTCACTGACGTAGGTCTGTAATGGCGAAACTATAACGAAAGACTACAAAAAGCGCAACTAAAACATGATCCCATGAAATCTGTTAGTCAATTGCATGCAGGCTTTATAAAGAAAGGCTGCCTCACTCGTGGTATGCAGGAAACAAACCGGAGCTCCTTCCTTCCTTCTGCTGTCACACTTAATGATCAACACTGCTTCAGTAGAAACAGACAATTCACTCGTTCAACATCAATGAAACTGTTCAATATCAATATTTCCTTTGTGCAACAATGTAGATTCAACGGTTTGGTTATATTTTGCTTTTTAACAGTTTAATAATCTATCATTAGCCTAGCTTGTTTTTTTTTCACTGATGCTTCTTGTTATTGACAATTTGTTAATTGACATTTTGCTATGCGGTTCATTTTATTTCATATTCTTTTTTTTAAACGTATTTGTCACATGTTCGAAGTAAATAAATACATATGAAATAATAAGTAAGCTCTACCCTGTTAAAAGCTTTATAGACTCACCCCCATACTCTCCCATACTTCTTAGCACTTAGGTTGTCATCCTCGTAGTAAACCTTGTAACAGAGAATACATATTCATCATCACTAATCATTCACTCATTTAAATGTAACAAAAGGATTTATAAAGATTTACATACTGGGTGGTTCCTGCCAATTGTGCCCCAGTAAATGTACGGCTTGGGACCTGGGATCCCCAACTTCTCAAATATTCCATGAGTCCAGTTGCCATATCTGTGAAGAACAGCAAAGCAGTAAATCATGTTTTTAAAGTAACATAGTGTCAGTCAAACACTTCACATTCAAGCCTAAACTTGGGTGATTTGGTGCAGTAATATCACCTTAAGTACAAATTATTATTATATTTTTTGAAATCAACCTTACATGACAAAAAGGCAGATAAATGTGATCAGTAGAATCCATGTTTCAACTGAGAAGAAAGGAAGATAGTCCATTGCTCTCTCTTGCTCGGCCAAGTTGGAGTGACCTCAGTTTTGCACTGAGCTCTGACTGAATGTCCAGGAGGTGTGGCTTCTTTTCACTGTGTGGCAAAGAACTTGAGCCACTTCCACTCTTGTGCAGCAGCAACAACACATACTGCTTGAGTTTCTGACGTCAACATGTGCCTGGACGTGCCTGGACATGTCTTTGTGTGAGCACACATTGTGAATAGATATGTTTAAATAAAAAATATGACAATAACACACCTGAGTACATGTATCTACATTCATTTAGGATGTAATCCTCCTATCTTTCTTAACACAAGCTATATAATAATTTAGGTCCCAAAATTGCAGAGTCACAGATAATTATGAATGCTGCTTGGTCTCTTTCTGTCAATGATTCACATGACACTGCCGACTTCCTATTGGTTCAACTCTCACACACCTTACTCACACGCAAGGGAAGTGCTGCAGATAAAAACTGATGGTCAGTGATTTGAGGTGTTAGTGGAGCTTGTGCGACCATTGAAAGAAGAGAAAACCTGCAGAGATGGGCTTCTCCCTCTTTTTCTCCGCTGAGACCTGGACCCTTCTGGTGGCTCTCATCACATTGATCTTTGTGTAAGTGTTTAAGAATACTTGTAACAGGTATTTGTACCGTGTTTATTTGTGTTTGTCTGTGTGATAAAAATCTCTTCTCTTCTTTCTGTTTTTTTGTTTTGTTTTGTTTTACAGGTATTCCTGCTGGACATTTGGAACATTTAAGAAATTGGGCGTTCCTGGTCCCAAACCAGTCCCTTTTTTTGGCACCATGCTGGCATATAGAAAGGTTGGTAAACTTGTTTTTTTTCAGAAGTTGTACATAATAGATCTACAGGCTTAGCAAGGT
>NW_022280058.1:1548146-1570562 GCF_004355925.1 Anarrhichthys ocellatus | reverse complement strand
AGGCTTGAAAATATAAAATACAACATATAAAAATACAAGGGAAATGTCTTTCCCTGTAAGTCACACGTGGTCATAAGAGACGAGGTCAGGTGACAAAAAACATCTTGCAATACACCATAACACAACAGCACCACCCACTGTTGTCTCATCGCCTAATCATGCAGTTAAATCAACACTTCTCTGATAACAAAAGCTCTAACAAAGGAAGTACTAATATGTATTGCAGGCTGACTACACAGGCTTTCATTATATCATGCAAGTGTTTGCATATTTCTTTCCACCCTCTGTAACTGTAGGAACGAAATTAAAAAAATATGTTTCATTCAAGTATCAGCGCAGGCAGTGAGTTAATGTTTTACAAGATATTTCAGTAACAGAGTGAATTAAGTGGCCTACTGTGACTGCGTTATAATTACTGTGTGTGCCGGGCTCTCTGGATGTTTAATATCACAACAGTGCCCTCGTGTGGAGGATCTGTTTTCATTCATTTGTTGTCCGTGTGTTCCTGCTATTTCACAGATCCATTATCCGCGTTTTTCAACCATCTTGTTCTTTCCATGTTTATAAACAGAGGGTAGAGATAAAAAAAAAAAATGAAAAGAAAAAATTCTGAGGTGGGCAAACCAACTACATTGCAGACACCACATGTTCTTGGGGATTGAGGAACATTTCACAGGTTATATCTGCTGAAATCTGTGATATTACACCAGACCTGTCAATTAAATGCACCATGTTGAGGTACCTTGGTTAGGCTCCCACATTTTAGGTTAAAATAACAACATAATGAACCGTAATCCCCTTGGGTATGTTTTCAGTGTCTTTTTGTAATTTGTGTAATTTATCCATTTATTTTTATTTTTGTTTAATTCACGGAACCATTTGCACCGATTTAGATTCATTCAGATCTGCAATCCAGGAAGGACACGACAGTAAAAGACTGTATTGAATGAGCAGTTCTGAATAATAACACAGTAGATACATCTTGAGATACTGCTGAACACAACCTGCAGTTTCCTGGTGTGACGACAATACCTGCAGCCTATCGGCAGAGGTGCCCAGATGTGGTGTTCAGGAAAGAGAACCTGCATTCACTTTTTAATGTTTGTTTGTGATTCCGTGTCAGTGAGCGGTAATGTAAGTTTATACTTCTGATGTAAACATAATTAGTCCAACAGTTTTTTTTAAATACCATTGCCTGACATGGATTTCCTCTAATTGTAAAATTACATGAATTTAAGGTAACATATCGCTGCAGTCCGTTTTGGTGTCTCTTATATTTGTCTATTTTGTTTTTTTTCTCGGTTTATTCCATTATATTTTCTTCTTCATTGTGTTTTGTGTCATTGCTCTTATATTTATTTGCCTCAGATAAAGCAATTTATAACGTCAGTGTTTAAAATATGCTATGCAAAAATAATTATCCCCTAAATCTACTTCATGGACAGCCTTCAAAATCTGTTCATCTGGGGATTAAGCAGACGGACTTTAGTTTAAATGTTTTGAAAAATCTGGGTGCAGATCGATTGTCGGAAGATTACGAAGAGGTCCTGAACGCAGCACCAGTCCCGTTCCTGCGGTGACTCCAGTCCCGTTCTTGCACCGACTTGGACTCCATGTTGTTCCAACAGCCACGGAGCGAACAAGTGCCCTGGCCGAAAACTCTCACGTTGCAACTTTGTGTGTGCGAGAGAAGTAAAGTGTGTGTGTGTGTGTTGACCCTCCTGAAAGAAGATGGCAGACTACCGGGAAGACACCGGAGCTCGAGCCCTGCTTGCTTTACAGTCGGCACCATGCAGTCCCGTGCGCGTCGCGGTGACCTCGCACTCCTATCACCAGCCCTCGCTCTCCCTTTTGGGTCCTCCGATGATGGAAGCCCGCGCCGACGCCGAGATGTTCCCCGTGCGCCTCGCTTGTCCTCCTCTGCAGGCCCTGGCCAGACTCGAGGGCCGGGACTTTGAGTTTGTGATGCGCCAGAGGACGGTCACCATAGGCCGGAACTCGTCTCATGGCTCCGTGGACATCAACATGGGTCACTCGAGCTTCATTTCCAGGCGACACCTGCAGATCACATACGACGAGACGAACGGTTTCTCCCTCCGGTGCTTGGGCAAGAATGGCGTGTTCGTTGACGGGGTGTTCCAGCGGAGAGGGGCGCCGCCGTTGTCGTTACCCAGAGAGTGAGTGTTAGCATAGCCGCTACCGACAGGCTAATTATGGTAACACGGAGTGTGGTTGTTGGCTGGGCTACCCAAACTTTACTGTTCAACGTAAGCATTGACCTACTGTTGGACAAACAGCCCCAGCGACAATCGTGACATATTTTGTGTCCCCTTTAAGGTCCCCCCCCCCCCTCTTTAGTGGACACCGGGCGGCTGATTAAACATTTGTTAAAAACAAAATCTATAGAATTGTATGTGGGCTTTGTGAACACATAACTGAATAATTCCTAATTGTTTTTGCCGACATACGTAGCTTTACAAATTTATAACGTTCTCCTTATTAAAACGGACAAACCGGAGACACATTCGGACACAGGTACAAAGTTAGTCATGACACCCCTAATGAGAGCGGTTTGATTTGGTCCGATCCGGTGTAGCGTCGGTTTAAGTGTACTTGGTTTGGTCAGGGAAGCTGTAACGTAACACGCTAATATGTGTCCACCTGAGCTGTTAAATTATTTTATTTTTGTATCCGTCTGTGGGACCACCTCCAGGAAACCTTTTACTCCACTTTGTAAACCAGTGAATTAACCTAGCTAGCTTGTCTTAGCCGTTAGCAAATTTAGCTTCATTTGGCCTACCGACAAGCTAAACCTAGTTAACAAATGTTAAAACAAACATAAGGTTCCTATGATTTGTTGCAGGTAGTTGTGTTGTCATATTGTGGTAGACCTGGACTTTCTAAAATAGCCGAACGTTTAGTCTCACGTGTCTGTTCGTATAAGTCGTAACAGTTTCAGGGTGATTATGTGAGCGTCAATGTTGGCTAGTTGTGAAGCTGTTAGCCAACCGATCGCCGTCACGTTAACCTCTATGTAAACAAACGCACCCCTCCGTTCACGAGTCTTGTAAGCAATGGTGTTTGTTTTGTATTGAAACTTGAAATGCGTTTTTTTTTTAAATATTGTTTTACTCCAACTGTTGTTGCACCACTGTCGAGGCAAAAGAGTTTGCCTTCACTGGTTCGTTTAATTCGGTGGCAATCTCAAACTGAAAGCTTTGACTTTGCGTGTGTGTGTCAATCACGGAAGGGGGGGGGGGGGGGTGTTATCCTCTCTGATTGGTTGTCAGGACTGTTTGGGGGCGTGTCTAGCATTGGACAGGAAGTATAGGCTGAAATGATAGCCTCATTGCAGGAGCACATGGAGTAAACACAGGACTCAAAAACCAAGGCCATATCCAACACAGCCATGTTCACAGGATTACAAAGCTAAGCTAAGTCTGAACCCTCTTCAAATGTAGAAGAGTGCAATGAATTAGTAATTTTAGTTATCCTGGTACATTCACAGGAGTTATACATTCTATTATTTTACAGCTTTGAAACACAATGGATTAATTAGGACACTGATATGTGTTAATATCAGCTAATGTCTTCAGATTGTTGGGAGTAAAACTTGATCACAACACTAAACATTTGCTTGTATTCGCCCCCTTCAAGTCATCTGGAGACTGCCAATTATTAGTTTCCTTTACAGAACTTATCAAGCTCTGTCCAGTGTCACTAGGACCCCGTGTCTCCTGTCTCAAATTTCAGATTGGGCTGATGTCTGAAGACATTAACATTGTTGTTATTATTTATTGCCTTGCCGTACAATAGTTCTCCTAAGTCATAGTACTCATTTAGGCTGAAGCAGATTTTCTTTATGTCTCTGTTTTTGCATTTTGTTGCATTTTACCAACCCTCTTACCTTTTCAAGCCTTCAATAGCTTGCAGTGGGGAAGCATTCACACAGCTGGCTATGATGTAGGGCGTGATGTGTTTCGGGGGCCAGTATGATTGCAAAAATTGTGGTCCCATTAAAAGGTTCTCTATGTGACATTCAGAACATTAATATAGCTGCAAACAACTGTTTGCTATGTAAAGATATGGTGGAGTAATGGGGTCCTGAGCAGGGAATGAAGTCTCATTCCCTGTGTGTGTGTGTGTGTGTGTGTGTGTGTGTGTTGTACTCCGAGCTTCTCTGTGCTTTGTTTATGTAGCTGGCCGGCTCTAGTGCACGTTAGTGCATTTTAGTTACCGCTGATAATGCCGTCCTGACCGATGGCCTTGCGGAAGTCTAACGCCAACTCTCCAGCCCCCAGTTCAACACTGTTAGCTATCAGCCCTGTTGTCATTGTTTGCACTGTTTGTTCTGTTAGCTTTGTTTGCTTTTAGCTGCTGTCTTAGCCATCGCCATGTTGAGAGCCGTGTGGATACAATCTCTCAATCATAGATTTGCTCTGAATTCCATAAAGACCTCCTTTAAAACCTTTTTCCACTTTGTCTCAGTCCCTCACACAGAACACTATTCAAATTGTCATGCGAGTTCTTTGAACAGTCTCTTTCTCTTAGCTACGCTGGCATACAGCTGGGAATGTTGAAGGAATTAAGCAAAAAAATTGTTGTAGGCAAAATCTCTTCAATCTCATCTGTGGGACCCTGAAGCTCCTTAAGAGTTGCCACAAGTCTTTGTCCTCTCTCACTAGAGCCCTTATTGCATGGACAGCCACTTGTTGAGGAGGGCCTGTTCTCGGCAGAGACAGCTGTGAGCAAACTGTACATGGGTCCAGTATTGGACAAGCAGCTGCAAAAGTCAAATTATAGAGAAACGATGGAACACAGACTGGTTTAACTGTCTGAAACTGCTTACAAAATCTTTGTGGTCCTGTGTGGATGTTTGTTTTTTTGTCATTTGTTTGTCTCTGCAGGGAGGTCTTAGCCTGAGCTCAGCTCCCCTAGAATTAGTAGGGATTCAGTTTATTGCTTAAAGACACAAATGATAGGACGGTTGTAGTCACAAAGACTTAACTTCAGTGATAATGCAAACCTTGCTGCCTAAACCTGCTAGGAAACATTAAAACTACTTACATTAGTTATTACGGTTCCAGAGTCAATCCCTCACACATATAGTTATTTTAATGTTTTTTTTGTTTAGGGTTGATCTAACTTGGTCCTGACTGATCCTTGCTTTTATTGAGAGAGTTGTCCAGACCCGCTTAAAGAAGACGAAATGCTGGTTAACGGATGTCGTGTTAGGCCTGCACCAGACTAGTTCTTTGCCCACAAAAGGTGTCGGCTAAAGACGTTGTATATATTAACAACAAACCTCTATAGTTAAGAGGAAAGTGTCATTGCTTAATGATATGATATTTCTAAATAAAACACAAGCTTCTTGTCACATGTGGTAGATTTGTTATCCACTATGTATAATTTAAACATATAATATTGTGAAGTACTTTGGACATAATAATTTACATTTTACTATAAATGTTCAAATTTACATTTTCTTGAGCACATTAAGACAATGCGTTTGAGTCTTGAGAAAATAAATTGGTAAAGTGTTCAGAAAAATGGAAATTTTAACGTACAACTGGGCAAATTCAATCTGCTGAGGAAAGTCATGTGATATGATTCAAAGCTTCAGATTAGAATTAAATATGTTAAATTGTATAGGAGTCAATGCACTAATCTGTCTTTGTCTGTCGTGTCTCCCACCATCTCTCCCTCCGGCCGTCCTGCTCTCTAGGTGTGTGTTTCGTTTTCCCAGTACAGTCATCAAGATCCAGTTCATGTCACTCCTGCAGCCGGAGGAGCACAGAGAAAGGGATCAGGTCTCTCTTCCCCCCCGCCAGCTCCTGCCCCACATTTCCCCCCTCAAAATCAGCATTCCCACAATGCAGCAGCATGAAGAGCACATCAGGGCTTTTGGGTCGCCGCTGCCCTCGCCCACAGGCACCATCAGGTAAGAAGAGACCCGCAGACACACACGATCATATGAACAACAACAGGTTTACACTGATGAATGCAAACACAGCATGTTATCTGATGTACACATTTCATAAACATGGACCAGATTTGGCAGGAGGGGTCAGTGTTTCTTACTTATAAACTATTTGGAAGCTGTTCCTTGTAAACAACTGTCCAGTTTAAGAAAAACACCAAACACTCCCTGATTACCGCTCCTTCATTTTGAGGATTAGCTGATTTCCTTTTCATTATGACGGTAAACTGACAATCTGATGACATCACGCTGGAAGTTAGGAAATTATAATCAGCAATCTACTAATTGCAGCCATAATACTAATTCAATCATCCTGCTTAGATTTGCTCTATCAAGCAAACATCAGTATATTCCATTTTGACACCTTGACTGAAAATCTATTTAAAAAGCATTTTACGACTCGATTGTGTCTTTGCATGTGGTGTGATAGATCATACAATAAGTGTTTTAGGTCTATCGCAGTACACAAGCGGTTTACTTTCTTCCCTTGTCTCGGGGTCCGTACATGTTTATTCATGTGTAAGCAACTGCAAACACGTGAGGCTTTGTTTCCTTTGGGTATTTGTCCAATTGTGACCCACAGGCCTGCGCTGTTTTCACCAACCACAAACCATATCAGCTCACTTTCACTGATAATCTCCTGTCTGGTTGAAGGAGTATTCATCAGCTGCTGCAGTGTTTCCGTCATGGTGGAAACCTGCCCTCTAAAAAGCCGTGATGGCACATGTTTGAAAATCACTGCTCTATAAATGTACACAGCATGTGCTACTGGCAAAGCATGCTGGTGCTGATTGTGCCCTCTGGTGGCCTTTAATGGTCTCTGCATCACACAGCCCCACCAATGTCAGCTTGTGTGTGCCTGCCTTATATGGAATGGCTGCAGCTTCGAGGCGTGTGATTGGCTGTCGGGCAGATTGTTTTGCCTGTAGGCCATTTTTTCCATCCATTCGCGGTTTCCTTTTCAGAGCCCCCACTCAGCCCTCAGCTCCTGTTCTCTCGCACATGGACAAACACACAACACACTCGCACAGAGTGGAGACGCTCGCTCAGACAGCTCTCCACCACTCCCACTGTGGCCTTTTTTTCGGGCATGTTGTTGTGCCACCTTCCTTGACGGTATCCACACACAGTACATACAACAGAAGACGAGGATTGTGTAAAAGCACATGCCTCCACTTAAACACCAACGGTGTCTCATCACAGGGTGGTAAGAGTCACCTTTCCTGTTTGGCAACTGAAATGAACTGTATACAGTAACATTCATCTGCCCCGGCCATGTACACATGCAGAGCTGTTGTTTTAACAGCGTCAGAGGAAAGCAAAGACAAACCTTTTCTCCCTCATGGCTTTTAATGAAATTTAAGGATATAGATTTACAGACACAATCCTGTTTTGATATTAGGGCTGAACAATGATTCAACAATCTGTCAACATCGCAATATGGCCTGCAATCTTCAAATCGCAGGAGGCAAAATGTGTCAAAATACAACATTAAATTAACTATTGTTGTGGTGCAGAGACGTCCCGGCCTACACATCATATTCTACAGACTTAAGAAAACTTGAGCAACATTAGAAGTTTCTTCTTGTCATTCATTTTCAAAGCTGAGCTTACAAAGTGACTTGCAAAACAGTCTGCAGCCTAGTTTCCCCAGCAGAGAGAGAGAGAGAGAGAGGCAGAGAGAGAGGCAGAGAGAGAGGCAGAGAGAGAGGCAGAGAGAGAGAGAGAGAGAGGCAGAGAGAGAGAGGCAGAGAGAGAGAGAGAGAGAGAGGCAGAAAGAGAGGCAGAGAGAGAGAGGCAGAGAGAGAGAGAGAGAGAGGCAGAAAGAGAGAGAGAGAGAGGCAGAGAGAGAGAGGCAGAGAGAGAGGCAGAGAGAGAGAGAGAATCGCTGTATCTTCGGCTCTCTGTTGCTAAAGGCAAATCAAAGCACACAGACTCCGACAAACCAGTGTTTACTTTACTAACAGAAGCAGGTGTGTGTTGTATAAGTTACTGGGTTTTCCTTGTGTTGTGTCTCTCAACAGCACCAGATAAAACCTAGTTAATCATTAACATAATTTTGAGTATTTTTCTCAATGCTGTGTGTTTTATGTGTTAAGAACGCCCCGGATCTGAGCTGTTATCATTTTTCCAAATGTAGCTCGTGTGTGTTTGTCTGTCTATCTGTTTGTCATCATATGCTGAAAGGATTATATTCAAAATATCAATTTTTATTCTGTTTTAGTTTAAAATGGCACTTAATCTTTTTAACATTACAATTGTACAATTAACATGTACAATTATTATAAGACAATTAGAAAGACGGAAGGTCTTTGTGGATATTTATTTGTGTCTATTTATTTTTTGCATCCGATTAAGATTTACAGAAAATACCGATCAGTGTTTTTATTTTCTTTATTTGACATGAGTGCAGTATAAGCCAGATTTCACAACAAGTTTGTAGTTTTCTGTATGTTTGTGTAACGGTTTATTCTAGGAGTTTCTATCACTAATTTGGGCTTTGTGTCGGGGTGACAAAGGGACATTTCAGAATGTGATTTGTATTGAATTGGAGGCTTCAGGATGACATTTATAAAACATGTCTGCTGGACGTTCCAAAGGTCTACCTGGGTGAGACTCTGTTGACAGACTCCTTCCTCTCTTCTCCAGTGTTCCTAACTCCTGTCCGGTTAGTCCACGAGGGGCTGGGTCATCAGGGTATCGCTCATATGGACGCAACGTGACCTCCGACCTCCAGTTAGCAGCTGAATACGCTGCCAAGGCTGTTTCTGAGCAGAGGCGAAGCATTGTCGAGCAGAGAGGTGGGGGAAGTGAGCAGCGGGGGGAGTCGGCCGGTGGAGACAGCCCCAAGGTGAAGACCCAGTAGCATCAAAATAAGTTAATCGAGCACATCATTGAGAATTGGAACTTTCAAAGGGGTTTCTTGTACAATATGGGCTTGACGATGTGTGGATATTAATACCTTTGCCTTTTTTTTTGTTTAGGACGAGTCCAAGCCACCTTATTCCTACGCACAGCTGATCGTCCAGGCCATCTCTTCTGCCCCGGACAAACAGCTGACTCTCAGTGGCATCTACGCCCATATCACCAAACACTACCCCTACTACCGCACTGCAGACAAGGGCTGGCAGGTAGAAATTGTGTCCTAAAATATTCGCCATGTTTAAGCTTTCGTTATACTCGTTGTTCGTTGTATTATTCTCCAGAACGCGAGAGGGCTTACAAATGAAATGTACTGTGAAGAAGCAAGCAGATAATGGGAGTAAAGAGAGAAATAAGTATTAAATGCATTATAGTTAGAAAGAAACAAATGTTGAGTATCCTGTACACAATCTGATTTGGCTGGCAAAATATTTACTCAAATGTCAATATTTTTAAGATCTCCAGTTTCTAAAGAATTTAAAAACAAACTAGCCTTCTTTGTAAAATCCCTAGACGGTATTCATTTTTTCGTCGAATTTTTGCACACGCAGAGTTCCAAAAATTCCTCGCACCGGCTTCACTACAGCGAGTATAAACCTCAGCTTTAGGCTTCTGTGAGAAATTCTTTCTAATTGATATTTCTGTGTGACAAAACAATTTATTTTGCCTGTTCCTGCAGAACTCAATAAGACACAACCTGTCTCTCAACCGCTACTTTCTCAAAGTGGCCCGTTCTCAGGATGAGCCCGGGAAGGGGAGTTTTTGGCGGGTAGATTCTGCTTCTGAGAGCAAGTTAGTGGAGCAAGCCTTCAGGAAAAGACGGCAAAGAGGGGTGGCTTGCTTTAGGACGCCGTTCGGACCGCTCTCTTCGAGGTAAGTTGATCACCTGAGGCCTTCAGCTGCATGGGTGCACACACACACACACACACACACACACACACACACACACAGGCTCAGTTGCTTCTGATTCGACTGTTAACCCTTTCTCCCTTCTCTCTGCTTCTGCTCCTTGCTATCATTTGATTGGATAGAACAAAGTAAGTCTGACTTCTAGGTCAATATATTCAGCAGCAGGCACTGGCAGTCAGGGAGCTCTGTATGTTATAAGAAGTTCTTGACGTATTTATTGATTTCTTTGGTCTTTCTCCTTTTGTTTCTGTCCCTCTTCCTTCTTTTTTCAGGAGTGCTCCTGCATCCCCAACCCACCAGGGACTTCTTTCTCCTCCATCTAGCGGACTGCAGACTCCTGAATGTATGAGTAGAGAGGGCTCTCCTATCTCCCACGAACACCACGAACTGCTGGCTAACAAACTGGCATCTGTACCTGAGTATAGGTATTCTCAGAGTGCCCCAGGTAAGCTTTCACAAAACACACGCGCACACATGAAGGCTTTCACATGCCCTACTGAACAGGTGAAATGGTTGTTTGTGTCTCTGCATAGGATCTCCAGTCAGTGGTCAGCATGTCATCATGGCTGCACCCGCTCACCTGACAGGCCAGGGGAAAGCCCTCGCTTTCGTTCCAGGTGGTGGCGGCGGCCAAATCCAGCCCCTCCACATCCTCCAGAACCCCACTCAGTCCTCTATCACCATGGTGCGGGTGGTCACCAGCGCCCCTCCATCTTCCAACCCTCCTAATGGGTACAGCGCCCCCTCTGTTGGAGGAGCAGAGGGCAACACTGAGCTCAGAGGTACAGCCACCGGAATCTCTCTAAGAAGTGCACTCGCACCTTTGGGTCCGGTGCTGCTTTTTTACATGTGTTGATTGTGCGTTTGTGTTTCAATCAGAAGCCCAGCTGACCAGAGAGCGAGTGATCCAGACCGTGGACAGTGTAGTGCAGGGTGGGGATGGGCGAAACCTGGTCCTCGGTTTACATCAGCTTCCTGTTCGTCCTGTTACTCAGAATGGCAAACACACCGCTGTTGCCACAGCAACCAGTCTTGGCAATGCATCTGGTAAGATTTATCAGCAATCATTGACCACTCAGGATGATAAATATACAAAGTCATAGTATTCCAGAAAAAATGTCATGATATAGTATGTCTTGAAAATGGCATTAAAAGTAATGGTGGTGTCAAAAAATATGTCAAAAAAAGTCATAATATATAAGAAGTCGTAGTATAGTATGTGACAAGACAATTACTACAAAGTCACAGTATAATATGCCGTAAAAGGTCATGGTATAGAATATACCTTACTTTGTTTATTCTCTTCCAGGCCTGAGCAGTCCTCTCCAGATCCTGGCTGCCCAGGCCTCCAGCTCCCCTCCAGTGCTGGTGAGTAGACAGCCCAGTGCAGAAACTTTAGCTGAGCCCCAGGCCAAGCGGCCGAAGATGGAGGACGAGGGCGGGACCGAACCTGTTCAGCATCAAGTCACGCCTGCTCAGCAGCCCGTCATCGTGACCATGACGTCACAAACCCACGACCCTAGGAAGTAAAAGCCCGGGGCCTCTAACCAGGTACCCAACGGACAGCCTCCTGATGGTCCCCTAACTGCTTTGCCTTTTATACTCATTTGATAAGACTGCAGCCGCCACGGCCCAAAAAAATGTACAGGCAGCCTCTCTCGACAGAAGGGAATTCAATTCTAAGGAACATATTTTTTTGGTCAAATAGATTAAAAAACTTTCAATTACATTCTGAATTTAAAAAGCAAGTAAATCTTTCAGGACTTTTTCAGCTTTACAGTCTTTTTTAATGTAATCCATCGCTCACTGACGACACAAGTAAGGATATTAAGCTTATAAGAGCATTATGCATTTTACAATCATTTCAGCACTACTTTTAATATCTCAGATACAACCTTTCCTCTAGTCGACGGAGGAGATGCATCACTTACTGTCACTCTCAGGCCAAAGAACTCCTGCACTTCTGATTAGTCATTGCCTGATTTAAAAACCAGGGAATGTGTGTTCAGAGATTTGAAATGGCCGGCATTTATAGAAGAAACTGTGACGATCGGAGTCGATATATTGTGTATCTTCACACAATAGTGGACAGGGAGGACTTAGCTGCGTATACCCAGACCACTAATAGGGCTTGGGAGACTGTTAAGAATATGATTGTACTCTTCATAAGGCGATTCTTACTGAAAAAGATCCTCTTAATAAAAGAAAATATATTAATAAGGCCCAGAATGTGAGGTGTCTATCCTTCTTTGCCTTCTCTGTACAGCACAAACAAAGGAATGGGTTTTGTTTTTCGGGAGGAAAACCAGGAATAACAAACAAGGACTTTGCAGTTTTTGTTCATCGGTGTGAATGTCCTCGGATTCAAGAGGATCCGGGTGATCGGACAGCAGAGAAGGGCAACAAAAAAAAAAAAGAGGCAACTATTTGGAGTTGATTGAAGTGGAGCTAACCTAATGTAGACAAACTTTTAATTTTTTTCTCGTTTCAGTAGTGGTAAAAGGAGAAATGGAACAGCCTGTGCGTACAGTTTTGTTTGTGTTGACACAGGAAAGCATTATTGTAATAATCCTTAAAGCCTTAAATATTTCTACTTTTTGTCTTTCATTTTAACCTTTAGAAAGCTTTACCTTTTTTTTAGATCGTTAACACAGCGCTTCATTAACAGAACGTTTTCGGCAACACTACAACGGTGACAGTTTTGTTGCATCAGTTTTATGAGGGGAAGGGGCGGGACCAACCCATGACCAGATTTCAACAGCTCTAGTCTTGTTTTCGTTCTCTGTACGGTACTTCTCACATGTTTTCTACTCGACTCTTTTGCTTTCAATTCCCCTGAAATACACGAACCTTTCTCCCAATCTACCTCTCCTCAGTGAGCAATTTCTGTCTTTGCAGTCTCTACAGAGGCATCAAGCTTTTAGCAATTCCTGTCAGACATTGCCCTCAGACATTTTTCAGCACTTTCTCTCCTCCCCCCACACTCTAATCTCTCATTCTCACTCTGCCTTTAGCTTTTCTGAATGTCCTCGCTCAGGCCTCATTTTTAGCAAAAAAAGATGCGTAATGATTGTATGCTGCTCTATCTGCTAAATGACAAAGCTATTTAGAAGGTATTTTTTCGGATTTTGGACAAAGGAAAAAATATTTTGCTATATGTAAAAACAGCTACCGTCAATACGTAAACATTCTGGAAATAGAGAAGTATATGTATTTTTAAATGTTCCTGTTTTTGTTCAAATGTGTAGCACAAATTAAAATTCCTCATTGACTTAAGGATTACGTCGTCTTCTCTTGTGTGACCAGGTGTCGGCCATGTTGGGTCTCTCCAGTCGCTTTCACATTGTTGTTCCATTTGGTGACAAATGCAGGTATCCAACCATCTTTATTCTTAGGTACCATCATTGTCACAACAGTATAAATAATGACCAGGAAGAATAGACATGCATGAGATCATTTGCATACAAATTTTAAAACTCACAAAAATAAAATCTTGTTACTGCAAAAAAAACTAACAGTTAAAAGTGGAGAGTAGAACAAAGCTGATGGGGCGAAACAATGTTCAGACTGATTCACAAGAAATACAAATCAAACCAATCAGTGTAACAATACTGCTGAAATGATTAGTCAATTAGTTTTGATCATTCAGATAAAGATATTGGCTTGTTTAACTTCTAAATAATTGTAAATGTAATCTTTTGGACCTTTGGACGGACAAGCTGGGCATTTTTCTAACTTATTTAGACATTTTACAGACTTAATGATTAACTGTAGTGAGCCAAGCTTTGGACTTTATAAAATGGTGTTCTAGCTGGAACTCTTAAAGAGTCAGCGCAGCCCAATGACATGAAAACATGTTCACATGTTCGTCTGCTTATAGTTTTGGTTTTGCTTGCCTAGATTTTTTTGATATGCCGCCACCTCAATACACTTGTGGTGAAATAAATCCAGTTTGTTTTTTCTCACAGCAAAGAAAAGTTACTTAAAAAAAACAACCAGCAACATCTTTCAGAAAAAAATGTCCCAGTTACTCCAGATAATCCACAGACCTCACAGGTGAATAGTCTTCCTCGGGACTACTTTATATCAAAGAAATAGTCCTTTTAAAAACGAGTGAGGTCAATAGATTATCCAGAGACACTGTCTCAGTGTCCCCCTCCAAAAACAATGCAGCTAACAACCTGTGTGAGCAGTAACAGTTTGATTTCTGTTCATAGTACTTAAATAAATTAATAACATTTAGAAAAAGAATCCATAACTATATTCGTCATTCCAGAAAATACTAGTTGTTTTTCTTTCCATAAGTAGGTTTCAATGTTTAATAACCAATATATTGACCAAAAATGATTAATTCCCTAAATGCAGTTTCTCCTTTAAATGTCCAAACAATATGTGACCAAGTGTTATATATTTACAAACTGTTTACACCTCATAACCAGATACATAGAGCATATATTCACAACAAAAGGGAGGTTTGTACACAAGTGTTGTGCATCAGAAACTCTGGAGTGAATTACGTTGTCTTGATGATCCAATAATTAATAAACAATGTTCCCACAACAGCGGCACATCCCCTGTGTATGTATGTGAAGCCTCGAGAGCGCATCTCTTATTCCAGTAGAGGTATAAAGTCCGGTGATGAGGCTCAAAGTGAAACGCGAGAGCTGGGGTCGTAGGTCTCGAGTTTCCTTCCTCTGTCACCCCACTCTCCAGTACAAAAGTCAACATTCAGACAACGGTTTAGTCTGTTGAGCGGACAGTGATGATGCTTCGTGAGTTGCTGTCAAACAGAATTATAAAACATACAACACTCTAAAAGCACCGTGTAAAACATCCGCCGTTCCTCTGGTTTGTCTGCAAAATGTTTTTTTTGGAATCGTTAAGTACATCTTCAGTTTGAGTCCCAACAGAGTCCCTTTGTCTGAGAGCTGGCTAGCTAGTTCACCATGCTACTTAATGACTAAATCACTAATACATTTTCTAAAATACAGGTGGGAAAAAAAAGTCCAATGTGCGCACATGCTCCGAGCGCTGACTGAAGAGGAATTCGAAGCCTACAATCTACTGTGCTTTAAACCCCATCAGTCTGCACACTGGCTGGTTAGACCTCGCCTGCCTCAAACGCTGATTAATTAGGCAACCTTTCCTCGCAGCGTATTCCTTTGATGCCGCGGTGGGTTACAGATTCTGTCTGTCACACAAACCCAGTGGGAGTCAGCATGAGGGAAGCAGGTCTGGCAGCTGTGGAGTCACGGAGCGTTATCTCCAGTTTGATTGCTTGGCTTTGTGCTGTGCTGACGCTAGGTTTCACATTCATAATTCATGCTGCGTACGTACGTGCACACGTTCGTCTCTCCCGGTCCTGTGTGTTTGTGCACATCTTAGTGGATCAGCAGGAGGAGGCACTGATCTTCTCCGAGACATCGGGGTCGGACTTGGCCACCAGGAAGCGCAGACGACCTCCTCCCAGACGAATCAGATCCACCGCACTGCAAGGAGCATACAGGAGGAAGTAGAGAGAGAGTCCAGTTACGTGAAGCTCAGCAGAGACAGAGTAAGGATGACCGTCTGGGCACCAATCAATCAAAGTAATCAATTGGCTTAAGCACCACTGAAGCGTCCTCTGTACCTCTGGTAGTCTGCTCCGATCAGACTGGTCCCATTCACAGCCAGGATGCGATCTCCGATCCTCAGTCTGCCGTCGGAGGCAGCCGGTCCGTCGGGGATCAGAGTCCGGATGTAAATGCCTGGAGCGTTGAGGGGAGTGTGCTGCAGAGGGGGAGAAGTGTTTTAAGCGCGTCCATTATTTAGGTGAGCATCTGATGGATGGATAGATAGAGCTGATTGATGAATTAAAGTACGTGGCCACTATTTTCCGTCCTCAGTATATGGCCGTTAAAACTTCTACATGACACGAAAGAATCGTTACAATCAGCGGTTTAAATGCGAGTTTGATTACATTGTGATTGCCTCTCAACATAACTTTATGACTCGTTTATGGTCATAATATACTGTGACCTTTTTTCAACACACTTTACTATGACCTTTTCTCTACATACTTTGCTATGACTTGTTTTGGTACACTTTACAATTACTTTTTTCACTTACTATACTATGAATTTTTAAGAATTTGTTTTCTACATACTATTTTATAATCTTTTTTTTTGGGAATATTATAGTAGGACTTTTTTGGAAATGTTACATGTAACGGCCCCAGGAGGTTACTTTCTTGCCGTATCTTTTAGTGTACCTGGAGCTGGATTCATTCAAGCATGTGGAGGCAGCTGGCTAATGTTTCCAATCTATAAGACTCTCCCATCCTGGGATTTGTGTGCTCTTTTTTTTTTTCCCCCTGGCACCACTTTGTGCCATGTTGGACTTTTAATGTGCTGTATACTTTGTCTTTATATGCCTCCCTTACTTTGGTGGGATGTTTCCCCGTCAGTCCCATTTGTTAGCATTTGTTACATTTGGTAAAATGAATAAACCTTTGTTAAAGAAAAATCCTTTCTTTTAAATAAAAACAAATTGCATATGCTTCCCTTATTTGTCCATGTCCTAGAGTCGGACATGACATGACTTTTTAATAACTTTTTTGACATACTTTATTATGACATACTTTCCTGTGATGTTTCTTTGAAAAAGTAAACTTTTTTTAAAGACTTTTTTTTGACATAAAGCAAATACTTTTTTGCTTTAACTATACTATTACTTTTTTAGACACATTTTTGGATTACTATACTATGACGAAGATTTTTTTAGACAGACTAAACTATGACCTTTTTTCAACATAACTGTTCAACAGACTATACTAACTTTCTTTGTAACTCTATACTATGACGTTTCTTCGACACTATACTATGACTTTCTTTTGGCTTTTTTTCGACATACTATGACATTCGTTTGACAAACTATACTATGATTTCTTTTGTTGACATTTTAATGGCATACTATCCTTTAACTTCTTATGAATATCTTATGCTTTACTATGACTATTATGACATACTATTCTATCACTTTTTTATCTAATGCTAAAACATATCTGTACAGTACATATGTTTTTAACTTATTCTTCAAAAGTAGTAATAGCGAAAGTACTAAACCAACTGTTTCACAAAGACAAAAACACACTGCTGAAACCTTAAGTAACGGGTAAGATAAAATGTCAAATATGTTTTTAAACATTCATCTACTCACCAGGCCGTCTATGAGTCCCATGCCCAGTCCGTAGGGTCCCTTGTCCAGCTCCACTACAAACACCACACACAAGTCATCAGGAAGGGGAGGGGCGCCAAGGGAGGACACAGGGAAAGGAAACTCACACCCACTAATACACCCTGCAGAGGACACGGACACCCAAATACACAAAAACACAAACACACACACACAGGGTCTTGCTTTGGGGTTGGACAAACATAAAAGGTATTTCTGTGCAAAAGACACACACACACACACACAGATACTGACACACATGCTACATGCTACAAAGCTAACACACAGACGTGTGCTTCTGACTAGAACCTGCAGATGTCACACTCACTACACTGTAAAAACCGCACAGGCAAGATACTGCTGTCAAGTGAGGCACAGAGCTGACCGATGCATTTCAGCAATTCAACTAAAGTAGTGCACATTTAATGCTACATTCATCAATTGTTGGTCTCTTGGGGACAGAAGAACCCCAAAACAATCATCAGCATGCAAAACTCTGATACAGTACAATCACCTTATTATTATTATTATTATGTTATGATTAACATGTTTGGAAACAATTGCCTACTTGCTCATCAAGCATACAGGAAGCAACATTATCTCCAATTGGAATCGTGTTCCAGGACTTCATTTTGTCTCTGAAATCCAACTGTTCTAAATTGTAGTCCAGCTAGTTGCTAAATTCATTTGTCCAAGTAATTTGGTGGTCGGCAGGTAGCGTACATTGGGTTAATCAGAACATTTTTGCAGCAGATAACGGCATCTGAAAATGAGAGCTTATGAATCAAACACTCAATGTGTTGTTAAACCAAATGTATGAGCTAAAAGACGCTAAAAATCTTTGTTTGTGCAGCGTCTGTGATGATTCTTTTGTGGGTTCATTGCTACAAGTGACCGCTCACCATTTAGTGTAGTCATTTAATCCATAAATATAAACAGTATTGATGAATGCAGCTTTAAGTGAATTTAGAATGGCACTCATTTTGTGCAGGTGTTGTCAAAATAGGTCACCGTGTCCTGTTATCTCAGAAATGAACTGAGTGAAGCAAGCGAGGGAGGGAGGGAGGGAGGAACAGAGCCACATGACAGACAATGTCTTACAGTAGGGTGTAGGACTTTATCTTCACCATCATGTGAAACACAGTTTGTTATGCAGTGTGTGTGTGGTGTAGGGATGCACCGATCCAAAACCCTGTAATGACGTAACCAATCAACATGAAATACAGTTTGTTATGACTTACATTCATTCAGTCAGTTTTTACTGCCGTAGCAAATTCTGTCCTCTTTGTTACCTTACATAACAACTAGTCTAATGAGTTCCCTGTAGGGAGATATACAGAGCTCAAATTTGAGGGAAGATAGCACTGGTACCATATCAGCCATACCATAACACTGAGGTATCCAAGTTGGAACAAGATCGGTGAATCCCTAATATTGTGTATAATGAACTTTGGAGTGGCAAAAATAACAATAACACCATACAATATGTGATTTAAAAAAAATACGACTTATGTGAAGCTGACCGTGTTGTTGATTACACAGTGGTCATTTTTAAGACCATTAATTGTCGTGTTTCTATTCTGGATTCCAATACGCTGCTCATGTGTTGCTGTTATTTTTGCCCATCTCCTGTATAGTATACAGCCTACCGTCCAGTCCGTTGGTGATGAGTCCGTTGGTCTTTTTACACTCTGCCAAAGTTCTGCTGGTGCAGCCGTTAGTCTGAGTGTTGGGGCCTGTGATATGCCCCCCTCCCCCTCCTCCTCCTCCTCCTCCTCCTTCCGGGTACAGCGGGGTGTTGGGAGGGGTCAAAAGGCAGGACGGGTCTGGATTTGCTGTCCGAGTGTGGTGGATGGTGCCGTTCCTTCTGAGGCTGTGTGTGTGTGATTGGCCTGGAGGCCTGTCCCGTCCTCTCTCCTCTGCCGTCACCTCGTCCCCAGGACCCCCAGAGCGGGGACTGCTGTGGGCCGGAGGCAACAACTCCCTCTGTGTCGGGATTGGACAGAAAGACTTTAGAGACAGTATGAGGTCTAACATGAGGGTGCAATTATTAGAAAATAGAAGGGAAATAAATCTTCCTGTTATCTTTCACTTATGAAAAAGTTTTGTTGTTGCAGTGCACAAAAAGCTTTGTTCCTGGATAACTGTCAACATAATTACGCATCCCTTTAGTCATCTTTAATTGGAATAATTCACCATTTAACATATTTTAGAATGTATGCATTTCTGTGTGCATGTATATGTGTACATATGAGGGCGCAGTAACACTAGGGATTATGGTCTAGTCAGCCGTTCCCACTAATTAGACAGCCTAAAGACTAATCAGATTAACCATGATTTAACCATGTCTAGGTTTCTGTGAGTGAATATGTGTATGTGTGTGCGGGTTGGCTGGAGTAGAGGGTTTTTGTCTTTCATTTATGGGATTATGAGGAACTCCTCAACGGCCACAGCTGCCGAGGCACATGGCCTGGATTACTGCTAGGTGTGTGCATTTCACAGTATGCAGTATGTGTTTTCTGACCTGAATGTCGGGCCAGTCAGCTGTGTTGGTTCCATTGGAGTGCGTGTGCACACTGGTAGTGTTGGTGTGCGTTTGCGTCTTGGTGCGTAGCCCCCACAGGTAGTGGCGGATGTAGAGCAGCTGTCTGTAGATGCTGTCTTCCACGCACTCGCTGTCCAGGTCCACTCGGAAGCCGGCGCTGGGCAGCACTATGGGAGGGTGGTTCTCAAAGCTCTCCAGGAGGTCCACTGAACAGACACACAAACTGATGTTAACCCACCTATACACACACACACACACACACACACGTCATAAAAGACCTGATCCAGGATTGCTGTAAACCTCCCCCACAGTTTTGAGTTACTTGTACTTCATTTGAGCATTTCCATTTTACGTTAATTTATATTTCCTTATACAATGAGAGGCAAATATTGAACTCTTTTACTCAACTACATTTAACTGACAGCAAGAGTTACTAGTTACTCTACAAACTTAGGTTAATCAAAAAATTACAATAAACTGATATATATGTTAGATGTACACATAAAATAGTTCTTAATGTGTCAATAATTATAATCCATTAATATAATACATACATTACATACAGTATATTTGGTACTTTTAGTATATTTTCATGCTGATGCTAATGTATTATTAATAAAGTAAGAATGTGCATGCAGGACAGGAGTCTGAGCTGAAGGACTTTATGGTGAACCAGCAAGATTTCCTCTGATGTCGCCGACCCAGTGGCAACGATGACAAGCATTCAGAATAACTATAAAGAAATAGTCGTGTTTACTTATGCAGTTCATATTATAGCGGTATCAGTATTAAATTGAGCCTTTTACATAACCAGTTACAAGTAAAAGATCTGAGTAATTCTACTATCTCTGATGTCTGATATGGTTTTTCCACAAAGTTTGTTTACTTTGTTAAAAAATATATTTTAAATGTATCTACCTACCTCTTCTCCCTCATTCAAAAATCCTAAATTGTTTAACTGCTGGACACATGATTCATTTCACAGTAAAGTCAATTCTCTCGCCCACAAATTGACACATTTACCTGTTCTGTATATATACGCTTCGTCCTCGCTGCTGGGTTGCCATGTTGGGACGGGGCCTATCTCCGCTGTGAGCTGGTACTGGGTGAGAATCCTGTGCAGCTGGACAGGCTTCAGAGCCGGGTGCTCACTGGACAAAGCTCGCCAACTCATCTGCACACAGAGAAGAAATGAAAGAAGGAAAAGAAAGAGAGGAGAAATGAATCGGAAGTTCTTTTTTTTAATACAACCAAGCAATCAGGAGGTGAGATAATGTGCAGGCAGTAACAAGTTGATCCTGGCGAAACCTTCCTAGCAATCCTGTATAATATTGTGGGCAAATGTGTGTGTGTGTGTGTGTGTGTGTGTGTGTGTGTGTGTGTGTGTGTGTGTGTGTGTGCGTGGTACCTGTGTGAGCTGCTGCGGGGGAGTGGCCAGTATGGACACAGTGCTGATGAGTTTGGTGAAGAATTTGTCAGCCAGATGTCCCAGACCGGACCTGCTTGCCCACTCCATGACCATCCGCAAACATGCCTGAATCTGCAACACCTTCGAGCGCTGGAACCAACCCCGAGATGGACCTGCACGCACACACGCACACGCACACACACGCACGCGCACACACACACGCACGCACCACAGTGAGTGTTTGGATATTTTCATCAGAGGCACTGCAGAAGATTTCTATTCTTGGGTGTGAGCATGTCTGAGAGAAAAGCAGACTACAATAGAGACTGCATTTGTGTTTCTCTGCATGCCTTTGTCTCGTACGACAATATATATATATATATTTACACTACAGACGTGCATTTTTAAGTAAGTTGATATCAAAGTTAATGAAACAATAGCAACAGCCACCTGCTCATCGCAGAATACAAATCGACTGCTGCAGAGCGGCTCAGCTGACAACAAACCAGCACACAGCTCGCATTCTTCACTCTGTGTAATCCTTTCTTTCTCTGGTGCACATCAAAGAACTGAAAGGAAGTTTTGTGTAAAGCTAAGCAGGCGATAAGTTGAAATCTAGCATTTGTCGAGATGGTATCCCATAGTTTGTCAATCTGTCGTTGCTTTACCTCACTGCAGCTATAATTCCTATGTAAGCTTTCTGAAATAGGCTAACCCCCCAATGTGAGCTCAGGCCTCTGCTAGGGTTTGCTACAAACGATGACAAACAACTGGACTTATGCTAACGGTACCCGAGTGTCTGTGCAGAAGCCAAAAACAATATGTGTTTTGAAACCAGTGTTTTTTAATAATCAGGGACTACAAAAGAACTCATCTGATCCTCAGAGATGTACCAGATTTAGCTACTTGCTATACTTGCTACTAGCTACTTTCCATCTGCACTCAGCGAGTAGACGCACACATTATGAAATAGAATGAATACAAGTACCCGCTTCAAAAACACTGACTACAAACTGCAACTAATGATTATTCCATTATCAATTAATCTGTTAATTATATTCTCAATTAATTAATTAATCGTTTGGTCCTTAAAATGTCAGAAAATAGTAAAAATAAAGATACAATTTGCAAGATATTTATTAAAGTCAAAGAATTATGAGAGACTTTGCACTCTTGTATCGAGTCTGTGAAGCCAAAACCATCAGTCCCACTTCATAGAAAGATGAAGGTAAGATCAGGAACTGTCTGGCATCATAAGTAAACAATATTATGAATTTAATCTGACAATCAATGTCGGTTTTTGGCACTCGACAGTTTTCAACAACACTGAATTTCTCCCTCTACAAGTTGGACATGACAGGGAGCTTCAGGCAGACAATCAGCATTATGTGTGCACACACACACACACACACACACACACACACACACACACACACACAC
>NW_022280058.1:1545197-1548136 GCF_004355925.1 Anarrhichthys ocellatus | reverse complement strand
ACACACACACACACACACACACACACACACACACACACACACACACAACCTTTCAAATATTCTGCCATATGTTTTGCGTGCGTGCGTGTGTGCGTACACACACACACACACACACACACACACACACACACCTCTGTAATAGGCTTATGTCTAGGCATAAAGTAATCCATGTGTGAGGCCTCGTAAATGGACGAGACATCACTTAACCTCCCAGCAAGTGTCATAATGCTTCAAAGCAGCCGGTTTACAAACACACACTAACCTTTAAACACAGATAAGTCATTGTACACTCTCAAACAAACACACACACACACACAAATCCAGGAGCTTCTGCACCACGTCACATCTCCTTCTGAGTTGCCATAGAATCGAGCCAACAGAGCGAGTGTTGCAGAGCGCTCGGTGCAAACGTCAGCGTTACCTGCCACAAACTCACTTCACTGTTACCATGGACACCAGCAGTGGAGAAATGTCAATGAGCGACAGAAAGGGTAGCGAGCGAGAGGAAGAGAAAGCCAGACGGATGGAGAGAGGGAGGGAGGGGGGGGGGCTTCTGCATGAATATAAAGGTATTTCTCCTTCTCCTTCTGCCAGACATGTGATCTCTCCTGTCTGCTTTGGCTAATGAAGACACATGGCGTGTGCGTGAATGTGTATCTGTGTGGCTGGAGATACAGAGGGAGGGTGTGGAGAGGTTGGAAGTAATAGGTGGTCGGACACATGGAAAAAGCCGGGGGGTAAATGACTATTTCTTCTGTATTTAGACAAGGTAATAGACTATTAGCAAGGTTATCACAACAACTAAGTGGCCCTCCAGCCTTTTACCCTTCACTCTGACCTTTCCCCATCTCTGCCCCCCCCTCCCCTGTCTCTCTCCCTCATCCAATCCAACCTCTACTCTTCTTTGTCTCACCCCCTGATGGCCAGATGGAAGGAAGGAAGGCAAGGAGGAGGGGGGTGGGGGGGAAGACGGAATGCAGATATGGGAAGGGCATTGAGGACAAATCTGTGTTAGTCTGTCAAAATGCTGACAAGGACACAAGGACACTCGCTTTCGCTTTCTTTCTCTCTCTCTCTCTCTCTCTCTCTCTCTCTTCCACACCAACAACTGTACAAATCCTGAGGGAGGTCTAATGGAGGGTGAGTGTGCATGCTTTTTGCCCTACCTTTGTCCATTAGCTGGTTAAACAGCGACACGTTGGAGAAGAAGAAGAGATAAGCGAACATCTGAGCCTGAATCTCCGGATGGACCTGGTAGCCCTGCAAAAGCTCCTGGCCATTCTGAAACACCTGCACACAGATATGTTAACACACAGGTGAGCACAGAAATACTGTTGCTGTCAAAACACATGCAACCATTGTTGCTTATGTCTATGTCATATGGACAACAAATAATAAACGTGGACGGAAACAATGCAGGATTTTGAAATACTTAAAAATTGGCGAATATTTTATGAGGAAAGACATTCATTCATCACATTTGTTAGACTTCAAGGACACACACAATGGCACAGAATTTTTCAAATACGAGTTAAAGACTTTTCTGACATCACAACCAGCTTGAGAGCCAATCACAGTCCAGTAAGAAGCTCTGACAGGTTTGATGTGGAACCGTGAAGCACCCAGCGCACAAACACTGAGAATGGACTTTTCAGTGACGTGGGAGACATCTGTTGAGCAGTTTAACTTTTTAAATGAACAATATTTGTATATTCAAAGATTCTGGATTTTTCAATGAGGGAGAAGGATTGTAAGACTTTTTAAGCAGTAAATTTTACTCATTTTATGTCTAAGGGAAAAACTATATTTGATTGAGTATTTTTTTGTCTTTAAATTATGATTTGAAAACGAATCTATACAGGATATTTAAAAATGTTAAGTGGATATAACAACCCTAACTGTACTACAATACAATACAATACAATACATGTGCTTACCTGCAGGACCCTGCGTATAGGTTCGGGAAACCCTACACCTCCTTTCCAGCAGGGCTCAGAGCTGTCGACTGGGAATGGATTACAGTCCAACAAACCTGGTAACACTACATAAAGAGCCTAAGGGGGGGGAGACAGACAGACAGACAGACGCACACAGTCATTGTGATGAAAGTGATCTGAAGTGTCTAACTTATTCATATTCAGACCTCATCTAGTCGTTCATTGTGTGTGAGCTCTTCTGTGTTAATGAGAGTCTGTTATCGTTCATCCAGCCCGTTTAATAAAGAATAAAAAGTGATTTTAAAAAAAAAATGTGCCGCAGTGACGGGTTACCTTGGTGATATAGTAGACACATTGCTGGAAAGTGTACATGATCACTTCCTCCAAGATGGTCATTGCCTCCTCATTGGCTGATATGGTCGCAGATAGCAGCGACTCCTTTGAGCCTAAACACAGATGACAGAGATAGAGGCGTACTTAAAGAGGCAGAGGAAGGGAGAGCTGTAGCTGCATCAGTGTCTTCTGTATGTCAGCGTGAGTAATGACTCTTCAGACAAGTTGTTTCCAAACTCATCATTCACACCCCTCGAGTGCGAGTGTGAGTGTGTGTACCTTGCAGTGTCTCTATGCTGTGTGTGTACGCTGGTGCTCTTTGCTGTATAAAGTAGAGGATCTCAATGGAGTTGGACATCCAGAAGAAGATGGTCTGCAGGTCTGGGATCAAGTCTGAGATACTGAGCAGAGACAGGGTGCCCGGGTCCTGGCTATGTGGACAAACACACACACACACATATACACAAAGAGTGAAGGGTTAAACACATTAGGTAGACATACTGAACACACCGAAATACATACTCAAAAACGGTACATGAGCACATATGCTCTCTTTCTGTTGGAAAGCGATACTCACTGCTGAGCTTGCTTCTGAGCCAGATCCTTTGTCTTCTCCTGTAAGACACACACACACACACACACACACACACACACACACACACACACACA
>NW_022280058.1:1544735-1545187 GCF_004355925.1 Anarrhichthys ocellatus | reverse complement strand
ACACACACACACACACACACACACACACACACACACACACACACACAGCAATTAAGAGCTCATTAAACTTTTAGGATGTGCGTAGGAGAACCAAACTTCATGACGCTATCACTAACCTGCAGAAAGAAATACCACTATTACAAAGCCTAACACACTCAGACTGACGCGTGTTGATAATTACTTTGTGACTCACTGCACTGGATAAAGGCTTAACTCTATTTATAAGATGACCCCCCCCAACACCCATTTTAGGATAAAAAGTAGATAACCCTGAGAATAAAACACAGTAGGCTGTAAAATATTCTGGGTTTCCAGCAGGGATTTAAAACCGAGGCAGACCACCTCATCCTAATATCAAAAGTTTATACATTCTTCTAAAAACAAAAACATAAACCTTCAGGGCGAAAAAGAAGAGAAGCACACAGCGAATTCCATATATATATATATATATA
>NW_022280058.1:1543361-1544635 GCF_004355925.1 Anarrhichthys ocellatus | reverse complement strand
TGTATCTATTATTTAGGCTGTTATCTCATGGCTAAACTAAATGTCTATGCAATTCATTGTATAGACAGAATATTGTGTGTGTGTTTGTGTGTGTACAAAACATGTGATATGCAACCCTGTTTAGCTATTCACCTGACCTGACATGGCTGACCAGTTTCTCTCCACATGAGGCCATCTTAAGCAGAGACCAAAGCACCACAGAGACAGGTAGACACACAGAGAGACAGGTAGACACAGAGAGAGAGAGAGAGAGACAAGAGACAGAGAGAGAGAGAGACTGAGAGGCAGACAGATACAGAGAGAGACAGGTACAGAGACAGGCTAGATAAACAGACAGACAGGCACTGACCCATGCGATGGTCTGGATTCGTCGGACAATCTTGAGCAGCAGTTTTCCAAAACTCCCAGGTGGGAAGGTTGAAGCCGAGTGTTGAATGCACAGACACAGCAGGTAGGCAGGTGTCAGCTTATGGTCGTCTCCTGGGAAGGAGTTTAAAGGTTCAGTTCACCCAAATTACAAAAGCATACATTTTCTCACATACCTCAAAAAAAAAAAACTTGAACTACTTTCGGTCTCGGAAACGGACTTCATGAAAACAGCCGACAGTGAGGTCTGTGGATTTTCTGGAGTAACAAGGACACTGATTCTGACGTTGCTTTTCATGGACACTTCTTAGTATAAATACCTTTAGACTACAGAAACACAAGAGTGAAAAATGTTGAATGGCATGGGACTGTTTCTCTCATGTTTAACCATGTGTCCTTATTTCCTTTTTGTTTCAACACTAAGGGCCGACTGCGCCCAAATCTCTGTGTGCTGAACTGTACCTGTGTATTTGTCTGTTTATTAAAGAACTCATTCTAGCCTCCCTATTGTGAATCTAAAAAACACATTGTTCAATGCTTTGAACACCACAACTGAATGTCGTCAGAGACATATTTCTCAAAACCTGGACATATAAACCATCTACATGCCACTAGAGGAGTGAGATTGCTTTTTGTAATTTTGGGGAAATAACATTTTAACTGCAACGCAATACATCCACTGAGATGAAAACATTGCATTGCATAAGTGAAACGGGCATCTTATATTGTCTATCATAACATAAATTAGAGCACAGACCTCCAGGTTCGATGAGAGACACAATCCTGTTCAACAGCTGGTCTTCGTGAGTCTGGTCAAAGTCCAGCTGCAGCCTTCTCTTCTGACCCCCTCCTCTTCCTCCTTCCCCTCCCCCTCCTCTTCCTCCTTCCCCTCCCCCTCCTCTTCCTCC
>NW_022280058.1:1528515-1543351 GCF_004355925.1 Anarrhichthys ocellatus | reverse complement strand
TCCCCTCCCCCTCCTCTTCCTCCTTCCCCTCCCCCTCCTCTTCCTCCCTCCCCTCCGGACAAACTACGGGGCCCTCCCGCTGCCGTCCCCCCGCTGCGGGGTTTCACCAGGTGAGGTTTGAAGCTGCGTCTGATTGCAGGAACACTGGACACCTGCGCTGCTCTGTCCTTGAGCACAGAACCGCACATCTTACAGGTCTGAGCGCCGCCCTCTCCCTCCTCCACCCCTACATCGTAAAGCTGCCCCAGGGAGCGAAGGCGTGCCAAGGTCTGCGCAGGCAAGGGCTTAGCGCCCGTGGGGTCCTTGTACAGGAAGATGTAATGCGCTCCGAAGGAGAGCAGGTCGCCGTGTCGCAGCGTGGTGGAGCGCTCGCAGCGAGAAAAGTTCACCAGAACTGTGGCGTGGAGCACTGGCTCGACAGCAACACAGGACCGCTGGCTCTCCCCCGGCTCCTCTCCCTTGTTGTTGTTGTTGCTGGCATGACGGCGGGGCGCAGGGACTCGGCGCAGGCGGCAGTGGAGTGGCAGGATGTCAGGAGAGAAGAGGCAGATGTTGGGGCGAGCTGATGGAGTCTCCAGACCGACTGTGTGCTGCTCTCGGTTCAGCAGGTACACCAAACAGTCCTGCCACACACGGCACAAATAACATCACATCATCTGACATTTTGGACGTCTCTTAACACGACGCATGAACCTCTTCCCTTTCCTCACCTGCTGATTGTATCCCTGTAGCAGCAGGAGGTGCGGGGACTGGTAAAGCGAGTGCTTCACCCCTCCCTGACTCCCGTCCTCTTTCTTCCGGCCGCTGGAGGCCGCCTCACGTTCCCGACCCCTTAAGGGCCCTGGCAGGGTGGAGTAATAACGCTTGGGCTCATCTCCCACTCCCAGCTGCAGACCCACGCACAGAAACACACATGCATCCAGGATTTCATTGCCAACAGTTACATGAATTATGACACTCAATTACCCTGACTGGGCTTCAGTGTGAGGGCCCCACCTGGTTGAGGCTGGTCTCGCTGAGGCTTCGGCTGAAGGATGAGTTGCTGGATCGGGGCAGGGTCAGCGTCCCCTTCGCCCTGTTCCTCTGGAGCTTACGAGCCTGAGCATTAATATCTGCAGGGAGGCAGAGAGGAGGAGTAAGAGAGAGAAACAAGGAGGGAGAGAGAATAGCAAAAGGGAGAACAGGAGTAGAATAATAAAAAAAAAGGATCAAAAGGGAGAACAGGAGTAGAATAATAAAAAAAAGGATCAAAAGGGAGAGGCAGAGCAGGGAGAAGGGGAGGTTGAGGACACAGAGGGAAAGTGGAGAACAAGAAGAAAGTGTGCTGAAACGTGACGTGCATCGTTAGCATGTATGTGTGACTCATGAGTGAAGTCTGGGTAAAGTACAGCACATAAGTGCATCAACAGTGATGTGTGAGCTGAGTGGAAACGTCATGAAACAAACCGGTCAGATGAAGTAAATGGTGCTGGATGGAGCAGCACACGTAACATTGAACCTGATGGGAGATGAACTGAGCAGCTCCTCATGACTTTAACTTGTGGCCATGCGATGGCTCTGCGCACACACACACACACACGCACACACACACACACTGGTTGAATCACTGGCAATGGGGGTGGCGCTGGTGACAACGCAGGTAGAGGTGGACTCCATGGCAATGACTGACAGCCACCCTACCTGAGGCCAGTCCCCACCTTTAGAGCTGGACTGTACCACTCGACCAGACCGAAGGGGGGAGCTCCTGTGTTTGCCCAGCCCGGACCGACCCATTAGAGCCGCCAGGAATTGGGAGGTTTTGGGCCCTACAGCAGGGTGGGAGGGGTTAGGGAGAGGAGGCTGAGAAAACACCCCCTCACCAAAACACCAAGCACAGAATAACCCCCATACACACAGACATCATCCGCACACCACAAGACGCACATGCACTGTGGAGCAAGAGTCTGTGGTGCCTCTAGTGAGTAACATCAGCAGTTAGTAAGGAGAGATACAGTTAAAGGTATGAGGTACAGGATTTCCGCCTCTAACATATCACTGTCAAATTATTAAGATATCACAGTCGATGTCAAGCAACAGCTGCATTTTTTTGTGGTCGATTTGGGTGTTTTTGTCTTTGATTTAATAATAATTAAAACCAGCAGAGTCGGGAATGTAGATTGCATGACTGAGGGTTGATATTACAATTCATTTGGCTGTGATATGTTCATGTAATTAATGCAATTAATTAATCCTACAGTACCTTTAAAGTGCTATCTCGAAGTCATAAAGTGTGTGTAAAAAATACACACAGTTCACACATGTGCATGCACGCTCGCACATACACCAGGGGAGGAAACAACAGGTGAAAGACAGGGAAGTGAAGAGAAAGAGAATCCAGGGTGTGTGTGAGTTTTCTCAACACTATAACACAAAAGAGAAAAGGTTAGTGTGAAAATTAAAATATTTGTGTTAATATGTTAATAAAGCAGTTCTATCTCCAAAGGCATTATTTGTTGTGATTATATTGTTGTTGTGCAACTGTAACTGAAATGTCTCCAAGCACAGTGAGGAATGCTTTTGCATAAAGAAGGCTGGTGATAATCATTATTTTTCTTATTGTGAACAAATTGAGCTATGCATTTCCAAAGCCTGACATGTTCCTTTATCACAATGACCGCTGCAGTATATTTTGAGTCAATCCACTACACATAGTCCTGCTGTAAATACCCACAGGCACACAAAATGCATATTAATCCCTGGTTGAAAACAGTCCCCACCAAATGCACTATTTAGTTTTTGAGTAATGTAAAATCTACAGTGAGCAGCTGTTGTAGGAAATAACCAATAAAAAAAAAAACAGTGGATAGGGGCTTCCCAGTGATAATACACACAAAGATAGGAGGGACCCGTCGTATGCAGAAAAGTGAGCAGATTTAAGGTGCTAATTCTATGCACAAATACAGGCACTCAATGGCCAAAACAAAACTATATGATATGTGATACAGAGTAGGTCAGACAGCCTTGAGAGATGGTCTAACACACCAAGGGTTGTGGTCTTTTCATGGGAATTGTTGACTATTAGAAAACAATAGAATAGCACCAGCCGTATCCCTTTTCATGGCTTTTACAGGGTTGGTAAATATTGTCTTGTGTCCTGTCCAAAAAGTGTACAACAGCTGTACCATGCAACAATTAAAAAAAAAAAAAAAAAAAGATTGTTGACTGACTCTCTGGCTGCCACACAAGTTGACATAGCAACCAGTAAACCCTGGCATGCTTCGTGAGAAACGCAAAGTGAAGGCTGAAAATACTCTGAACACTGTAGTACACTAACTGTTTCTAAATGTCTTCAATGGGATGCACAGGGGGGAGTGTGTGCATGTGTGAGTGCGAGTGTGTGTGTGTGTGAATGGCAAACTTTTCATCCATTATCAGTAAACCAATCTACATAAAGGTCACTTCATGGTTCACACAGACATAGATTCATAATACTGCATTGCAGATGTGAAGTCATAACAGTAGTTTTACAACAGAGTTTGTGCAATTTGTTCACACATTATCTATTGAAGTCTATCTACAGAATAGAGTGAATCTCTGCCGCAAACTTCAGCATCAGTTGGGTGTACACAGTTCAGGTGTGACGGTACTTGATATCATGTCTGTAGTAGGAAATTTGTCATTCAGAAAAACACTAGGGTGCTCACACACATCCACACCTCCGGCCGCAGAGGACTCAACTTTCACTCAATCAACCGACCAGCTGTCCATGCATTTCCTCTGCACCGTTTTGTGTGCGTGTGTTTTTCTTCAAGTGCTCAATCGCACATGCACGTGTGTGCGTTTCAAATAAAAACTTAAATGAAACCCTGTCTTTACAGAACTGCACTACCACATGACAAAAAAACACTGGTTATCATCCTAGAACAACATCTTCTCTGCAGGATAATAACTGTGATGAAAGATCTTATTCTGGCAGCGCACACACACACACACACACACACACACACACACACACACACACACACACACACACACACACACACACACACACACACACACACACACAGCAGAGGAGGTAACGAGCTGTGCTTTTCTGCTGAGTTTGACATGTCAAGAAAGGAAGGGAATTAGACCAGCTGCTGTGTGTGTGCGTGTGTGTGTACCTGTCTATCTTTATGTGTGTGTGTGTCCTCACCAGCAGTGATGGTGTCCTTCTCCTTGGCATTGAATTCCTCCACCTCTGCTCTCCTGCGCAGCTCAAATCTGCGAGCGTGTCCTTCTCTGGGTTTCCAAAGCTCTTGCAGCAACAGAGGCTTTTCATTGTCCCCCAGCGCACGCAAGCATTCAGTTCGCCACCCCCCTCCTCCTATCCCGCCTCCCCCCTCCAAGCGGCCGATCACGTCGCACAGGACGTAAGAGTGGGCCGCGTTCTTGTTCAGAGAGTAGCGCTCGAGTGCCTCTTTGACCAGCTCCTGCGCACTGGAGCGCGGGGTGGCCAGGACGCTCTTGTAGTTGGCACCGGCACAAATTTCATCTCCAAAAATCTTCAGCACCCCGGGGGCCGAGCTCTGCGTGGAGAGTTCGGCTGGGTCGTCCGTCGGTCGCTCTGGGGGTTCAGTCGTCGAGCGGCGGTCCCCACGAGTGTTTGTTCCGGTTTCTACTGGGACGCGGTCTCTGTAACTCAGAGTACGGTACAGGACCTGGTGACAGACAAACAATACTGAATGCACGTTAGGCCCACTTTATCACAGACAGTATGCGTTTCTTTCAATGTTTATTAAAAGGATCGGTTCAACAAAATCACAAACAACATATTTTGAGGCATCAAAGCGTTGGAAAATTATACATTTAAACAAAGTGAAGAGTCTTTAGCAAAGCTACCAACTATGTGAGGCTGTAATTCGGTCACAATTATGTGACCGAATTTAAGTGCAGTTGCATTTGTCTTAGCATTATTATTGTCCTTATTATTGTCCTTATGAATTCTCCTTCACATCTTTTCTTGACCCTCAGGACAGGGATGACCAAAGTTATGACAGTTCATCCTGAGGAAGATATTTCAGTCAGGCCTAGTGTGGCTTCAGACTGACCAACATTGCCATGTCCTAGAGTCATGCTTCTTTCTAGCAGCTAAAAATGTAACAGCAACCCAAAACCGAATCACGCTTACCCTGAACAATCGATTTTAGATAACACAACCTCAGCAAACAAAGCCAAGATGTTCTACACGGCTGGATACCAATAGAGACGACTGAGGACATTTGTTTGTTTTTTGTAAGTGGCCCTTTAAGGTAACGGTATTATCAGATATAGTGCAGAGCCAAGCACTTCACCAAAAACTGTATGAACATTTGCTAGAGTGCGTTTGTTTCCATCATTTAATTTGACCTTTTTTTTTAATTTAGATGGATCTCTAGAGATTGAAAGACTGAAATGGCTGTGTGTATACGTGTGTGTGTGTGTGTGTGTGTGTGTGTGCGTACCTGTGTGAAGGTCCTGCTCTGGCGTTTCAGGCGGCTCTTGGACGGTAGGGACATACTGGCCCCAGAGGAAGAACCGTAGAACATGGTGCTGCTGTTGGCTTCACAAACTCCACAACTGGTGAGCGAGGAAAGATATTTTAAATATTCTACTCGAGACCATCGTGAAGGATTCAAACATTCACACACACTCAAAAGCTCACAGGCAAAAAAAGGTCCATGCATTAAAAGGTGATGATGGACTCACAGCTACATCTGACACTTACTTGTGAAACATTTGTAGATCTGGAAGGCAAAGAAAATCTCCCCTAAATCTACGTAAAATGTATTCACCATGAACAGACAACGACAAATAGGAAACACCGCGTGTGTTCGTGCATGTGGCCGTTACCGTGATGCAGTTACGCATTGCCACTCCGGTGTGCGGCAGCAGTAGGTAGAATGATACAGTTGAGGGTCTGATGCTTTTCATTTCACCGTCACATTTCACACTGGAGAAGCAAAAATAAAAACGAAGATGTAAATACTGAAGAGTTCCTGCTGCGTTCTGGATCCTTGAGGTTAACTTTTCGATAATATCGCTGTGGCTTTGAGCTTTTTAATGATTTCTTTCATAGAGCTCAGCTTTTTCACACCAGAGTCAAATAAACATCATAAAATTATCTGAGTTCTGGGCAAAACCTGCAGATAAAGAGTAGATTTTTGTAGAGAAACACACTTTTTTAAAATTCCAGTTGTGTCTGTAGAATAAAAGAATATATTTTAGAAACCACCACTAAATCTTAAAATCAAAACAAGGGTTGATAATTACCGATAACGGAAACTATGGCATTCAAATCCAGTGTGTAATATACCACTAAAACATCTTTAGAAAATGGAAAGCTAATTTGCTCTTTTTAAATGCAATAGTTTTTTTCCAATTGTTTTTCTGATAAATTAATTTAATAATTTGTTTCTAAAACTACAGAAAGTAGTTTAATTTGCCCGTCAAGGGTTCCCAGAGCCCAAGGTGATTGCTTTCTTCAGATTGCTTGTTTTGTCTAATCAAACCACATTTTCATTTTGTTGTACAACCATCAAATTTGAAAAGCTGGAACCAACAAATGTTTGCTATTGTTGCATATTAACCTTCTGTCCATCCACTCATTTAAGCTCTAATATTACACATTTTATGCATTTTCCAGTTTCTGATTGTGTTGCATTGTTTCTCTTAAAAAGTGTCCTGCCTGTGTTTTTCCTCCCATAACCGTCACGTGAATAATCTCAAACTTGATGCGACTGATCGAATCAACCTTTGATTTTAAATGAAACTATGAATTCTGCATGCAGGTCATTTCGATCTCACATAAACAGGTGTGTTTCCAGTCCGTGTCCCCGCAGAAGGCGAGTCACGCTTCACTCTTTGCTTTGCATGACCTCTTTTGACCGATGAAGATCTTTCATGCAGATTATACATCAGGAAGCCACCGGGCATTTTACAGCCGGTGCAGCAGCAGATATGTCACCAGATGAAAGCAGCACCTCAAGAACGTTATCCACTTATACTCTATATATCATTTCCTTTCAGCAAATATTTGGCAGGAAGCCTAAAAGGTGTTATTGTAGCTGACTCTGCAGGCACTGGTGGGATAACGTGACTATTTTAAATGCCTGCTAATCCACAGTAATCTGGCTACTTGGCCGCAGTTAACTCAATCCTGGGACCAACAGACCCGTCCTGTGTCCACACCACAAACTGGGATAGACGGAGGCCTACATTTTTTGCATTGGTGGGTTGTGTTTTGTGGCCCCAGGATGTAGTGTTACATTTAATAATCATGTCACACACACTTCAACTTCTCCACCTTTTTCATTCGCCGTCTGTCCTTGTCTAGACTGCCAGAAGGTCAGAAATAAGGACTGCGTTGAGGAACAAACTTGGCATTTAAACAGGCTACATAAACATATATACGGAACTTGTGACTACATGGGTCTGCTGTGTGTTTGGTGTCCGTCCGTCTGTTTACGATTTTGGGCTCAGTGGTCGTCAGTAGCAACCGCCGGAGCAATAAAAGGCAGGAGAAAATCCTCCGAAATTAATCCGCAGATGAGTCGTCAGGCGCGGCGATAAAAGCGAACGAGCCGGCCTCACGCGGTCCGCAGGTGTGTCCGATGATTGGAGTCGAGCTCATCTCACACGCAATTAATAATCAATTAGCGGGAAGGCTGTGTCGACACGTGAACAACACTAAACAACAATGAAATGTTTAACTGCAAGGGTGGTACAAAAAAAGAAAGAAAAGAAAGAAAGAAAACTGTGGCGCGTCTGTGCGTAATGTGGCAAAATAAAATAGATCCTGGAAAAGTTGTGTGATTCCAGCATTGACTAGCCCAGTCCCCTGAGGGCTCTCCTGGGTGTCTGTTGCGTTAATACTCACGCTGCCTGCATTGCGTGGCTCCATAGTGCTGGGGAATCCTTCTTGGCTTCTCTTTCATTCCGTCTCTCCTACAAAATAGAAAATCCCCGGAAAAATAAGGGAGGAGGGGTGGAAGAAAAAACCAGCAAGCGACACCCAGCCGTCCGTGGCTGCCACACACTTAACCCCCCCAAAAAACAGCCCGTTAACTGGGACGACAGCCAACCGCTGAGGGCTCCTGTTTCTGTGCGCACATCTCCGCCGAGTGTCCGGCAATGCCTGCTGCCTCCGGCAACCGCATTCCCCCATCCACAGCGGTTCACTGCCGGGCCGCGACGGAAACAGCCGAGCTCTCCGCGCCGCCTCACCTCGGCGCACCTGCTCTGGCACCCGAGTGTGCGGGCACACCGCCGCCTGGCGGACAGCCGCGGTACAGGCACGACATGGAGGTCATGGGGATCCAAATAGTTCATATTAAATAAATGTTATTTAAATAAACACAATATACGTAGCATAACCATGCAAATGTGAAGCAATCAAATTAGATCATTATTATAAAATGTAAACGTTTTTATTTTAAAATGTTGAAGAATCATAACAATAACCTAAGTTTTAAAACATTTTTTTTCTCAAAATGTCATGGCTGTAGGCCTATATTTTGTCTGCATTTATTCATATGATTACTTATTTCATAATGTAGCAGGAAATGTAATGAATCATACTATTTAAAAACAATAGTTAATAGTTAACACACATGTGGTTTGTGTACAGATTCACAGGTAGAGCCAATCACTCTTTATCTTTAATTAGAACCTACTTTTATTTATTTTTGGTTATTTACATAATGTTCAGTACTACCATATATGAAACACATATATATTACATATATGGAAGTCACATTTCACTGTTTCATTCATTAACTGGAAAATGGGGGAATGTTCAAGAATGAATACCTTAAATTATAGATGTCCTTCTCTCCACATTCTTGTGGTTTTATATCAATAACAGTAATTGAGTGTTTTAACATCAATCAATTCCTTTTTTCAAATAAGAGGAATGTGATTCTAAATCTTATCAAATGCAGCTCTTCTGTCTGATTTAATCCATTATCTTTGACATGAAAGTTTGGTTAATTCAAAATAGGATTAAAAAAAGGGTTAAAACTTTATAAATAGCTGTTTTTTTCATCGGTTTATATTTCATTTCATGTTTTTCCAAAGAGGTGGCATGTTACAAAATGTTGAATACAGGAATATACTGCATGAAAAGGCTTTTTTATTACAAGAGAAATAGAAAAGATAAAAGCATAGTTGGCATCATACAGGCTCATCACAGCACAAAAGCACCAAAGACACACACACACACACACAAAAAAAACAATATGAAAAGAGAGAGAAAGAATATGAGATAATATAATCAGTCTCGTACGACCATAAAGAAAACACCAGCAGCACTGAGAACAGAGTCAGCAGCTCCACAATCACAGAGCATCTATAAACAATGTACAGAGGGTCCATGAAGGCTTCATGGAGAGTTTACAAAACTCTATACAAAGTCAGGTGGGCGATGTATGTCTGAATGAGATAGATATTAAAATCAAGACAAGATAGACAGACGTCAAATCCTCAAATACTTCATCTCAGCGTCACCAAACTTGCCTGTAGAGCAAGTCAAAATACTGCCTATGATAGGCTGAAGGCTCAATCATTTGGTGTTTCTCAGAGGCTCAAGTAAACACTTAGAGCACAAATACTAAAAGGTACTCTTAAATTTGAGAATTATATGACACATTTAATTCCAAACTAAGATATACACAGTGTGACAAATATAATTCCCAGTCCATTGTGACAATACATTTGCTCTGACATTAAATGATCACTCCCTAATGACTACAAAAACTAAGGGTTAAACAATGACAACAACAAAGATTTGTGTTACTTCCAGCTTTTTTCAACACAATGTGTTTTTGTTGGTCAGGTGTCTCAAAAAGTAATGAATAGGTTTCTTTGAATTTTAGTTGGTTTTTTTTGTCACTAGATATTATTTTTTTGGACTCTACAGTTCGATGATGCATTCATATGCTGGTTGGTGAGTTGTAACTGCAAACACTTTTAGTAATATTGAGGAATGAACATTATGTAGTTTTTAAAAATGAAAGTATATTTGAGACGACCTGTTCAGGGGCAGTTAGGCAGCAAAGGAGACAGTTCCTGCACAGCTGCTCCTTTGTTAAAATGTGCACATTTGTTCTATAATTCTTAGATAATATTAGTAAAGTTTGGCTATTTAAAGAATAAGTGATCCAGTACTTAAAAAAAAGAAGATCTTTAACATTGTAAGATGAGGTCATTTTTGCCTTCCATATTTTTTCAGAGCTACTGCACTCACTTGAATGAAAATGCATCTAATTAGTGTTTATCACAGTGAAGTTTGATGCAAATCTAAAAGCAAATTTTGTGGATTTTTAAAGTAAATTTAGAGGGTTGGTCAGCTTTGGTGAACGAGTGATTTCTAGTTCTTTATTTAAAACTAATCCTGCTGCAGTAATATCCTTCGTGTTTATATGACAATTTCTATCTGCATTAAAGCTTTGTCCTGTTTGCTTCATGTGCAGCTTGCAGAAAACATTTCTGCCCTACGTGGGCATTTTTGTTGCTGCAGACAGTGCCCGAACAACCGGAGCAGCTTTAGTGGACCTTGAATGTGGCTTCACAGGCGTTTCAGCCCAAATGATCCAAATCCTGAGAGACAAACAGCAGCGAAAAGATGTTGAACAGGAGCAGAGAGGTTTTGAAAAGTTCTTTTACACCTATGACTACCAGACGCCATGACCTTTTGGTCCTCCGGCCATACTGATCATACGATACAAGCTCGTCCAATACACAGTGTGCAACCACATACAGCTTAACACTAAGAGTACATACATGTTTCAAATATACTTTTTATGTGTTCAAGGTACATGCGTGCACGTGTAAACATAGACTCAGCCGATTACAGGCTTTGGATCCAGGGGAGTCTGATAGTATAGGGTACATACAAACACACAGGCATACACACACACCACACACACACACCTGAGATGCCTTAATATTGGGCCAGATTGTTCAACAATACTATAGCTTCAGTTTCCTTTCAAGTGTGAGAAGTATATGGTAGTAGTGTGCTATCAGGTACGGCAGTAAGTCAGTCTTCTGGCAGTGCTAAATTCGACAGTGGTTTCCCCTTCTTAGGTTCAACCATGTAGCGTTTACAGACTATCAAATGGTCCCATTCATTAAGTTGAATATGGTGAAGATAATCAGCTGACACTTAAGGTACATTAGAAGAAAACCAAGATGAAGTCAACATATACTGTACATCATTAATAAATATATTCTGTATAAATCGTACTGATGACATCTTCACTTACTAAACCTATAATCAACAACAGTAAACTATTAGAAGTCAGTAATTATGCTTGATAATCTACCGTGTAGAGCCTGGTAAATGTGGAAGCACACAGGTAAAGTCCATGAAGATCTGTATGTTCAACATAAAAAAAAACATTCCACAATCGTGCTTGATTTAGAAATCACAGTAAATCACTGATTGAAGCCACTGCTGTTAAACCATATAGTGTACTACAGTGTAGATAGCACAAGTAGTAACAAAAACAGCAATACCAAATTACTGATGTTGCAACCTCCTAACTATAACCAAACCAAAACCTTCTGTTAATGATGATAACAGTACTTTAAATAATGTCCTGGAACTAATTATGACAGTCGAGTCAGCTAATTGTAAACATTGTCCTCCTCTTGACAAAAAGACAATGTCTCCATTCAGCTTCTAAACACTGAATATAGATGTGCACCACATAGAGAGAACTCTCCATAAATAGTAATTCAACCCCTGATCTTTGGAATGAAACCAAAGTTCCTGCGAAAATGAACTTAAGATTTAACTAAACCGGGCTGTTCAAAATAAAAACAAAAGGTGTGTCCTGATTCACAGGCTGCCTCATTTGAAGTCCGGAGTTTTCACAACAGGCTGAAACAACTGGCAAACTATTTCCAGTCTCCACCACGGTGTCCAACAATCCAATGGTGTCCTACAATGGTGCGTTCAGGCGTCCTCATCAACTCATAACTTATATAAATAGTAAAGATAAATGAATCAATATGGATACATTTACCAATACTGTAGTCCATTGTTTGGAGTTATGTTAAGGTGAACCATCACAACAGGTACTTTATAGTACTGAGATATCGTTAAACCTGCCCGAGTTTGACTACTAGTTCTTTATCCATGCTAGCAGCATAGACAACAACAATTGGATGGATTGCCATGAAATTAGTTTCAGTACAGGCATTCATTTCTCCCTCATGATGAACTGAATTGAAAAGACTACATCTGAACAGAGCAGCTAGCATGGCTGTAGACTCTTCGACTTGTTGCAACTTTGCTGATGAACATGTTTTTGTTGTTCTTTTGCTTTACGAGTTGACAAGGATCACCTAAATGCACCGTTTTTGTCACTGTGACGCTTCACTGTTTATTTGGGGGAGGAGGTTCAGCCAAAGGAAGCTGCCTATGAATTTGGACACAGCTCGGATCATCCCCTTAAAGTTGCTCAAACACAGGAGTTACTTCCTGTGAGTTCAGCCCTGATGTCATCTGGATGTCTGGACCTGATTGGGTGGCTGGGCATAAAGGTACTTCCAGATGGCGTAGTAGTGTATGGACGCTCCCATAGCTACAAACAGGTGCCAAATGGCATGAGCGAATGGGACGATGCCATCACTTTTAAAAAAGACCATCCCCAGACAGTAGCAGGCTCCGCCCACCAGAAGCTCACACAATCCCGACTGCTCCGGCTGTAAAGAAGCAGACATCTCATTACGTTTAACTTTTAAACACATTACAATGAGGAAGTGAATAAGAAAACTCAAAGACTGCAGGTAAGACTAAATGCTCACCATTGAGAGGATGACCAGGGCAGGAAAAACTCCCATCACTGTATAGCAGATCAACTCCGTGATCTTATACCTGACACAAAGAGGAATAATTCAGCAGGTGTCTTAACTCTTAAGTCTCAACTCAATGTCCCACTTACTGGCTATTTCTGAGTTTTCAACTTAAATAGAGAGACAGTCCAACATTGATAAAAGTAAACAAATGAACATATGAACTGACCTCTCATGGAAGAAGAAGACGTAGGTGGTTCCAAAAGAGGCCATGACCCAAACCAGCCAGCGCATGTGACATCCCCAGGGACCCAGCTCCCGCAGGTTCAGCCTGTTGAGGCATGGAACAGGAACACATGACTACAAACACGGTATATAAAACAGACAAATACGCATATACATGAAGCAGGCTAGTTTGTTTACCAAGGGGCGTAGGAGGCAGCAATGAAGAAATAGATCACCATCCTGTCACACATGTGGAAACAGTGCTCCACAGACCTGAAGAGAGAGACCAAACAGCCTCATGACAACTGAGTGACACTGTTTATACATGTAGCATCAGTGTGTTTTAATTATCAAAAACAAATCTGGAGTGCAGGGATATGCATATTTGTTCTGGTGTGTCTCTGAAGTGAAAGGGGCCATGCAGTGTCCTCTTACATCTTTTAACCATAAATATCAGCAGCATTGTTACAATTCAGTCCAAGTATTGTGTGTGTGTGTGTATGAGTGTGTTTTTGTACCGCAGATGGCTCTTCTTCCAGGCCACAGTGTGGAAGAGGGTGGAGATGATGAAGAGCGAGCTGAGCCCCGCCCCGTACACCCAGGCCGACAGACGCTCCCATTGGTCCTCCGACTGGAAGTGCAACACGGAGCTGCCCAGCAGGCTGGGGATTATCCATAACTAGATGAATTAATCACACAAATGAAACATGAGTTACAGACAGACAAACAGATAAACATGCAGGATAAAAGTGAAATCTTGAGCATAGGTGTAGTTTTAAAAAAAGAACCTGGCATTGTCTCTCTGTTATGTCTCTGTTATTGTCTGTTATGTCATAGTGCTGGATTTTTCTCCTGTTTTCACTGAGTGTGTAATTTGTTAATGATCACCTTCTGTGGTCTGTGAGTGTGTGTGTGTGTGTGTGTGTGTGTGTGCGTGTGTGTGTGAGTGTGTGTGCATTCACCGCATGCGTGGCACAGTTGGCAGCATGCTCATATTCTGTGGGCTGGTATCTCTTGTTAGGAGGAACACGGTTGTTCATAAACCTGGAATCATCAGAAAATCACCGGGTTTAAGTTGATGCATCGCCATGAAATGTTTAATATCTGAACTGAAATCTAAAATTGAACACAAGCACGTACACCAGCAGGGAAACAAGCAAACTGGAAAGCAACAAAATCACATAAGGAGGACGTTCATGTTGTAATTCTACTCTTTAAAACAACAACAAAACAAATAGATACAGAAGATAACACCTTCCAATATTTGTATCCATTTCATAAAAATCTCACCCCATCCTGTCCCTCTTGCTTAGCAACACGAGATCACGCTTCAACTTGTTGCCATGACTGCAGTTGCCTGGCAACAGTGGGTAACCACGGACCGACTGAACCGACGGCGGGTTTGTCCCGACGATCTCGTTCATAAACAATTCACATGTACAGATATTCCTGCATATTCATATTCACACACGACACACACGCACACACACACACGCACACACAAACAAACACACACAGACACACATATATGTATATATACTCCCTTTGAACAGACGCCCAAACAAACATAGAACAGCTCAGTAGGTAGCAACCCCATCAGTGATGTCACTGTTGTCATGGAAACCACCGAGCAGGGATTGTCTTTTTTTCTTTCTTTTTTTTTTCTTCCCACACCAGAAAACTCCTCGTTTCTTTCTTCGCTCATCTCTCCCATCTTCCTCTCCTGCTCCCCGACCATGTCTCCTCTCTGCTTCCCGACAATTAAATTAACATGCAGGAAGGCAAATGGACAAAGACGTCCATGCAGACA
>NW_022280058.1:1502532-1528505 GCF_004355925.1 Anarrhichthys ocellatus | reverse complement strand
ACACACACACACACACACACACACACACACACAGTTCTAAGATTGGTGGGAACCTTTGAACCTTAAGATGTTTCAGCCAAAGATAAAAGATAAACCTCCTAACAGCATCATCCATACTTATACATATATTACAAACATATAACCTACATCCATACTTATTTATGTGCCATCTTCTCAGGGAAAAAGATAACATTCTTCCTAAACAATTTCAAATGTTTCAGTCCAAGTGGAGGGGTATCACCCTGAGATCTGTCCACTCTATATTTCTGTGTTGTGCAACAGTGTGAAACGGTAGAACATGATGTTCTCCTCCTACGCGTCACCTGTTTTAAACCTTTTTAAATCGCTGATCAGCAGGTAAAACTGAAGGAGGATGGAAACATATAGACAATGGTTAAAACATGTCTTAACAAACATGTTTCTTTCTGCATTTTGCTCCTGTTCCTGAAGCAGTTGGTATTAGAGTGACACTCTTTCAGAGTTATTAATACTAACTGACCCAGCCCAGAAAAAAAACACTGTCCTGTCCCAAATAAAAGGCTTCCTCGCTTTGCATCCAAGACTGGCCTCACGAGACTAACTCTCTCTCTTTGGTGTGTGGTATGTGTGTGTGTGTGTTTGTCAGTGCCAGGCCCAGCAGGCTTGGCCGGGTCATTAATGACTTTATCAAGCTGGCTGTTAATTACCAGGCCAGAGGCCAGGCAGAGAGACACACTAAGTGGACAGAGAGGAGCAGAGCTGCGGAAGCATCAGGACAACTCTTCTCATACGACAGCAGGACGGACAGACGGAACGCTCTCATTGTCTTATTGAACCGTGAAGACAAAAACCTCCGTCCGCTTAACGGTGAACATGAATTAACCTTACAGCCTGTTTTATGGTCCAGCTAGTCCGACTCTTTGTGTGTCAGTCTATCAAGTATAAAAAAAAAAAGGAAACCGGTGAAAAAAAAAAAAAAGAACTTTCCAGTATAGAGCTGAAACAATTAGTCAAATAATTGATTCGTTCACAGATAGAAAATTTGTCAGCAACCGTTTTAATAATAAATTGATCGTTTAAGTCACAGGCAAAAATGTCTGGTTCAAGCTTCTCAAATGTAAGGATTTGCTGCTTTTATAATCGCTGCATATCATTATAAATGAAATATGTTTGGGTTCACCTGGTGCTGTGGGACGTTGTGAAAGTCATGTTTCATCATCTGATGTTTTAAAGGCGACAATTAATTTATTAAACTAAAGAAAGTGGAAATATCCATTAGTTGTAATTGTATATTCTAGTGGACTTCATTGCGTGTTTCGGTGTAAAAATGATATCAAATAGATTATTTTCATTATTGATTAATCTGTCAGTAATGTTTTTGATTAATTTTAAACTGTATAAACACAGAAAAGCAGCACATTTTCACATTTGAAAAGCTTAATCAACACAGAATATTTTTAATGTTTCCTTGATTAAACAACTGTAACAATTAACCAACTTTGAGAAATAGCTTTCAGTCATTTTTTGTCCATTGACAAATCCATTAATAGTTTGAGGTCTCATGTAAAAGTGTGAATGATTTTAGCAAATAAACAAACATAATTACGATTATCTAACTACTTAGAAAAGAATAACAGTAACAGTTATGGCATCTCGTGCAGGACAAATCATAATAAAGATATTTCGCCTATAGTCTCCAATACAACACAACATTGAACTTCACATGAAACAGTTTTTCATCGTATCTAATTTTAAGTACGATATAAGAAGGTTTGGCTCTTGGTAAACAACACACATTTGGGTTCAAAAGGGCTTATCAATGTGGTTTGCTCTGGAGTTAAAACTATTTTGCTAAGCTGTTAATCGTTTCACTAATTTTTCAAGAAGAAATACCACAAACATGCTGATTTCTAGCATCTTAGATATGCTGATTTTTCTTATTTTATATCAGTGTAAACTGAATATCTTTAGGCTTTGGAAAATAAGACATTTGAAGATGTCACCCTAGCTCTGTGTGATGGACATTATGTACAATTGTCTGATATTTTACACACCAAACAATCGATTAATCGAGGAAGCAATCAGCACATTAACTGGTTGTGAATACAATTCAGCTGCAGCCCTGGTCTGCTCTGTTTGACCTCTTCCTATTGTGAAGCACATCCATGACAACCTGGAGCCAGACTGTTTTCTTTCATGTGTAAGTTCAATTATAAGAGAGGATGTGTGTTTGCGTGGCCCATTGTGTGTTGCAAGAAAGACTGTGCAGACAGAAAGGAAAAAATACAGAGGAGACAGCAACATGATGATGATGAGGAGGAGGAGGAGGAAGAGGGACTTGGCAGGTGTGTGTGTGTGTGTGTGTGTGTGTGTGTGTGTGTCTAATAATGATGCTTGTCAGGCAGATAAACCCTGAGCTGCACAATCATCAGTCACAAGATATGTTGAAATGTAAACGTTGACTTTTTAATTTTTTTTTAAACAGCTCGTTCCCAAACCCTTCATCCTCTGCATCCTCATCCTCCATCAGGTACCAATATGATTCATTTTTCTTTGTATTATCAGCGGGATATAAAAAATGATCTCACCTACCTTATAAGATTCATTTACAGTGGAAATAAGCAACAGTTGACAGCAGACAGACAGTATTGGCTAAAGCCCGAATCCCCTCTTGAGTGTGCAGCGAATAACGCGCCGATCACTTCTGATCCGGTCGTAACGGGCAGGTCTAATGTAACGTAACGAGCATCGTCGTTTCACCGGGGAGGACGTCGTCCTGAATCCTCATCTCAAGCGGCACCGGGAGACGGATGCATCCCGACCCAGCTGCCTCCAGAGGCTCCAGTCCGGAAGTGTGGGCGTCGGGGATGGTCTCTCTGAGGGGACGGCCGCTTTCCCTGCACAGTGGTGATGTTGGAGATGTTGGTGGTCTCTCTCTCTCCCCCTCTCTCTGTCTCCCTCCCTCTCTCTGTCCGTCTCTGCTGGAGCTCCAGCCGCCGGTTCACCTCATCACGACTCGGTGAGGTTTTTCATCACTGAAGGATGCCACATCATTTTCTCAGGGACCGATTCGTGGCTGAGGCGATTTACCGATTTGTTGTTGTACGTGCAGTTCCCGGCTCTACCTTCAGGTGGCGATGAAGGCACGGAGTTGGAGGCCGGTTGAAGATATATGATGATGATTGTTTTGCGTTTTATTATTGTTCTCAGGTAAAGAGACACACTACTTGGAGGGGCACGTGGGTCAATTCATTAATCCTGGTTAGTGAAACAGTTTATATATTATTGGTCAAGACGGAAAAAACTAACCCCCGATGATGTCATAGTGATGTCATCTGGGTTATCGATTGACGATTGGGCTAAACAAACTGGAGAAGGGCTTGGCTTACCTTAGAAATACTGTATTTCAGAATTTTACACAAAATATATCCTCCTAATTTTATTATTGCTAATTTACAGCTGTTGATATTTCTGTTAGCCCCACGCCCCTTTATTCCTCTTTTGTACATTTATTTTATTTCTCACTTATTTTAAACATTTTGGAAAGCTCTAGAAGCCACTAATTCTGTACAGGGGAGGGCGGGGTCGGTTGGGACAGTGTCTTATTAGCAAAGTTAGAAAGCAACAGTGCCTATGTTCAAACTCAGCCACACCTTCTTTACTTTGAACCTGACTATTACATTGACATTACATTTTAATCACAGTTTTGAAATCTAAAGCGTACATTTTGGGCTCTTTTGTTAGTTTTCTTCTTCCATACTGTGTTTAAGTTATGCCACACAACTAACAATTATCTTTTTGACAAGCCATGTATCTCATTTCACTGAACTGTTCCATTACATTGTTAAATGTCTTTACTATTTGTTTTCATCCATGTGTAATTTTTGTGTCAATACAGAATAAAAACTCTTCTTTAGGTTGACAAAACAATGTGAACTCTCATGTACTGAGCTTTTGACCACATCACATGGTCTTCATAAGGAGCATCTGATCTGTTCAAACTTCACATGATTCTGAGCATCTCTGCAACAAATAAGTTCTCAACTGCTGTTTCTAAGAATAATGAGCTTTCTCATGTTGTTAAAACCTCCAGATTCCCCGAAACAATAAGCGATGTGACACACCTGTAATGAACCACGCATTTGTTGAGCACTGTAACAGCAATTGTTTATTAAATGCATATTATGACCAGCATAAGCTTTAAACACATACTGTAGCCTTTCTTCATGATTAATATAAAATTCCTGCTTTAAGCATTCAGCTCAGACGGAGCTGTCTGTGTTTATAGTTACCGAACTCATAAAGCACCGTTTGCAGACCTGTGGCCAGTCCCTGTACACAGTGTTGAGTTTAACAAGCTCAGCAAAGAGCTTCAGAGGGATTACAAACACTGTGTGACTTGAGTCCGGTCATTTCATTTGTATAGAAAATACCTGATTAAAAAAAGGCCAAGAAGCTTTGAGTAATAAGGCAGCAGTTTTCCTTCATATCTCCAGAAGCTAATATACGTCCGGCGGAGTGATGTAATCTTCGGTTCAGTCTATCTTTAAATCCTTCATTGCAGACTCCAGACTCTGAAAAAAAAAAAAAGATATATTATTATATTATCTTGGAAAACAGCATGTCAACAGAACACTATTAGGGCTGGGTATCATTTAAAAATAACGACACCAGTACCCTTAAAGGGATACCGATACCAATAGCGTGCTTCATTTGATACCTTTTTTTATTTTATTCCATACCCATTATGTGGTTTGATGCATTCAGTTGCATAAAATGCCATCACCACCAGATTTATTTTTAGCAGACGCCACAGGCGTGTGGGTATAGACATACTTTCAAACATTTAGTGGCATCTCAGCACGCTTCACTGCCAACTACATGAAATATGCTATATATATTTGTTTGACTGGAAAAGTTTTCATACTAGATATTACTGAATTATTACGGTCAACACCTTAAAAGGTATTGAGTTCCAATACCCAGCCCCTAGATAAGACACAAATACACATTTGACCATATCAGTGTATTCTTGTATAATCTGCGCAATGTGTGTGTGTGTGTGTGTGTGTTACCTTGACATCCCAGATGCTCATTCCTCCATCCATGCCGGTGGTGCAGAACTTGGTGCACTGGTTTCGTCCTCCTTCCAGCACTGAGATTTGGCTGCAATATAGTTTGAGACAAGTCAAACTCTGTGCAGTTATGATGTTACAAATAAAGCTTGCTGGTTTAACAGAGGATGATGATGATGATGAAGAGGCGGTCTTTAAATAAGAATGTTTGTTTATTTCTCTACTCCTCACTTGATGCTGTTCTTGTGCAGGGTGTTCAGGTCCTTCTCGGTGCTCTGGGTCTCTGAGGCCCGACGGTCCAGGTTCTGGAAACGTTCCCTGGCACTGATGCCCTTCTGGGCCGCCTGCTTAGGAACGTCCAGCTTGCCACCAAATGTCAGACTGGTTTTGGCCCCGTTGTACACAAACAGCACCGGGTAACAGTCGTGGCCCTGGAGGAGCAGAAACACATGAGGAAGATGTTCTGTCTGGATAACATCAGTACGGTAATATGAGACTGGATATCGCTCGCGAGTTTGTTTTTATATCCAGTTATAGCTCGAAAGCTCAAAGCCATTTTGTGTAGAGTCTTTCAAAGTATTTTGGTGATGTGTCCCCGTCTGTAACAATGCCTTTTTTTTTTTTATATCACCACTGTGAGGAGCCAAAGTGAAGCTATACACATAGTGGCTTTAAAGCAAGACTATGTAACTTCTGAAAGAAGAAGAAATAACACATTATTTACAAGCAATACAATGCACTGCTATACAATACCCTCAGGAGCGATTTCACAAAAGGACTGCACGGCTTTTGCAGCCAGAAACTGTGTAATACTCAAAGCACCCGCAGAGGGTGAAATGCACCAATAACTGTGCTGCCAAGCAAAGACGGCTTCAGTGCTCCTCCTGTGCTATTTGAACGTATTTAAATGAAGTCGAACATCTTGAGAAAAATCGTCTCAAGCCTCATTGCAAATACGGTCCAATTCACAAAGATCAGCACTAATATTTAAAAATAAAACTATTCTGAGTCTTCAGAGAGTTGGTGGTAACTGGAGCATATTCATACTGACAGACTGGGATATACAATTAAATAAATAACAATTAAGGGTTCTCTCTGTCACATTTAAATTCCTCACCTGAAGTTTTTTTATCTAAGCTTCATTCAGTAGCTCTCATTCTTTCCAGCTCGGCGAGGTGAGAGTTCCACAAATGTGAACCTTAGTTATTGCAATAAAACTCAGGGGAAAAAAGGCTCTCTGTGAATTCATCCTATATTCTATTTAGAGGGGAGTTTCCACCAAAAACAGCAAAGCCGCCATATTGTGACATTGGTTGATTAACTCTGGGTTTATTTGAAGGCTCACGGCTGAAATGTGTTGGCTGTTGTGTTAATGTGTTGAATACTTACAGCTGCTACTAAGCTGTTCTCAGTGATGAAGGTGACACACAGCAAAGGAAGAGACTCAGAGCTCAGACTGTTCACCCTGCGGAGTCATGACAAAAGGTCAGAGTGCATACAAACACCCACACATACACACAGAAACACAAGTATGCAGCCCCGCCCTTCTCTTACGTGCCAGTCTTGCCTCCCTCTGCGACAGACACCGTGGAGTCGTGGGAGGTCCAGGCCAGGCGGTTGCCGGAGTGTGAGAAGCAGACGCTGTGCACCCAACCTCCAGCTGTGGTCTCACCTGCTGCTCCAGACCCGCCAGATTCAAACAACATCTCCCCGAACGGCATCTTGCTGCCCCAGGAGGTGGGACCGGGCTTCTCCTCCACCTCCTTTATGTAGGCGGAAAACACCCTGTGGGCGAGAGGGGTCGAGATGTGAACAAGATAGAAGGAAGACAGAAGGAGGCAAAGAGGTCCTCATAAGTGTAGTTACACATTTGCACACCCCTTTTGATTCACTCATACCTGCATTTGAAGTCACAGCATCCAGCAGCCAGCAGGACGTTGTTGGGATGCCAGTCCAGACTCAGGATGGTGGAGCGGATCGGCTTCTTGATGTGCTTGCACACCCACCTTTAAATAACATAAATTAAATTAAATATGCTAGAAGCGTGTTGGTTCATAATAATCAAATGCACCCTTTTCATGCACGAATCTATCTTTCGAGAACCTCACCAGTCGTTTTCCTGCTCAAAGTAGCAGATGGAGATGAGGCGTGAGCCGCTACCTACAGCGAACTTGTTCTCTTGTGGTGACCACTTGACGCAGCGAGCGGCGCGGTTGATCCTGAGGATGACCAGGGTGGGCTTCCATGAGCCCTCTTTTAGGGTCCACACATAAGCGTTACGGTCCGCTCCGCAAGTAACTATACGGTTACTGTCTGTAGCCCAGTCGATGCCTGCAGGAGAAAGAAACTATTATCTAATCTATGTGCATGCATTATAGTATATATTTAAAGGAATAGTTTGACATTTTTGGGAATTCGCTTTCTGACCACGGGGCACATGAGGAGATATTTTTTAACTAATTACATTAGTTCAAGAACTATTGGAAGAGCAACTCTCCCACATAAACTAATAATAATTGTGTTTAAGAGACACATTGCAAGGGCTTTTACTTTTTAAGAAGTGAGATGGAAGATGGAAAAAAAATTGAATGGGTCTTTAAAAGGTCCACTTTAACGTCCGTATGCTAATATGATTAGCTTATATTAAAACAAAGACTGGAAACAGTGAGAAGTAGGACGGCCCATTCACCAACAATGTGTAATTTTTGCATGCACTTGTATGGATTAAAACTACAAGATACGAGATCTAACCTGTTAGTTGGAGAGTTTCAGAAATAGCTGGTCCCCTTTGGACACAGCCAGGCTAACTGTTTCCCTCTGTTTTCAGTCTTTGTGCTAAGCTACGCTTACCAGGCTCCAGCTTCATACCTACTGTACAGTCAGAAAGTGGTTTTGATGTTCTCGTCTATCTCGACAAGAGGGAAAATAAGTGTATTACCCAAAATTAAGTATTTCTTTAAATCCTCCACTCTGTTAATTAAGTACCACTGGAGAGGAGAGGAGACATTTTGAAACATGTTTAGGAAATGCAAGACAGTCACTGGACTCAAATAGTGGACTCACATACCAAACCACTTTGCTACTTAACATGCTCAAGTAGCATAGGATTTTACCTGAACATCTCTTAACTTTGTGGAAAACAAATAAAAAGCTTCTTCAAGTAAATTACTGAGTGTGTGACTGTGTCTCACCTGTCACCTGCCCATTGTGCTCCTTCAGCTCGTGGATCCTGTTCCACTTGGTCCCATCCTTCTTATAGATGTGGACCTCATGGTTGTTGGGGCACAGGGCGATCTCTGAGGAAACACATTAAAGTACTGCAAGTCAGTGAAACATGTAAACAGGAAATTCATCAGCGTGAGGACTAAGTACAGAGTGAACGAAGGGAGAAGTTTGTGGGGCTGATCAGTGGAGTGGAACACCGAACAGCCGACAGAGAAAACTAGAGAAATACAGCATGTATCTGCCCGCAGGCAGCACACAGACACATGGTATCTTTAAATAGACAATGCTCAAGAACTGCAACCTTCCTTCCCATAATGTAGTAGCAAACCCTGCACATGTTTTAGTCAGCAGATGAGTCAGATGCAGTGTTTGTCTAAAAGCAGCAGTGTGGGCGCTTTAGTGTGCATTTTTGTTTTCTTTGCCGAGTGTTCAGCCTGCAAGCTGAGAAAACTTGAAGTGCTCAGCTTACAAGTTGAGTGAAACTACAACTGTATGACTCGACCACACGTCCGCTTTGCCCAGAAACCAAAGCGCTGATCAAAACAGCCAAATATGGCATTAGTTTCCTGCAGCTAACCGAGCACAAGAGCCTCTCTGAAAGGGCCCAGACACCACCCTTACTGTTACAGGAAACAGGAAATACCTTCTACCACCTGGGAGCCAATCACAAGCCTCTGACTATTACACTATTTGTTCTTTGGCACAGACACTAGTTGAAGCAAGATGTTCCATGATGTCTGTGAATAAAACGACAGTTTAGAGAGGAGACGACTCAGAGCCACTGAAATACAAGCCCCGGGTGACCAATCACAGACGGCGAGCAGACTTACGTGTACGATCTTTGTTCCAGGCATGGCAGCTAATTGGTTCCAGCAGGAAACTATGGTACGCCATGGCCAATCAGATGTTAGAAACAGACCAGGAAGGGCTGTGAGGAACCAGCGTCTGGTGAGCTGGGAGATAACGGTCACGTCTAGAAAAACAGAAGTTAAAAGATTCTTGTTGTAAGGAAGGAGAGAAAACACACGAACAAAGTTATGAACTATAATTAAATGTACAAAACTATTTATCACGACACATTCATCAAGAGTTGGTCTAAACTATTTGAGGTAAAAGAGAAATAAAAAGAACACAAAAGCAGCTGCTTTTAACCCTCTGTGCACAGAAAGACACACTGAACTTATCTCGATCAGGTTGTGTTAATGAAATCCAGACTTTCAGTGGCATGAGAGGAATGATGCAGATCACGGGTAAGACACATCCACAAACAAACTTTATAGCTAGAGCACACACCCAGGAAATAGAGAGAAGCATCTGCATCACAGTCATTTTACAAGCACTACTGACATAACATCCACGTTTCTGTGCTCAAGTAAGTGTGTGTGGGTTTGAGTGCCTGTTGCATACTTTTAGCTTTTTCCCTGAAAATACAGTACACGTACAAAGTGTGCGCGTGGGTGTGTGAGTTAGTGTTACTGACATGTCCAAACATACTCAGTCAACTGTTAAATATTTTCTAGGCTACTTACCCTGAGGGTTGGACAGAGATGAATGGGTGAATAGCTGCAGAGATGGAGAGTGAGGGAGAAGAGAGAGGCAGAGGAAGGCGGCGGATCAAATAAAGATGAGGGTGTTTAGCTCGCGGACTCTGGCCAGTCAACGCGAACGCCAACGACAGAGTGAGCTCAGGAAGAGAGAAGCTGAGCTGAGGAGAGGGAGGAGAGGTCAGAGGGGGAAGTGGAGGAGGGTACAGTGAAGCTCAGGAGGGGAGACATACAGGAAGTTTATGCAGGCTCACGCTTGAGGCAGAAAATGGGTGTAACAGTTCAAACAATGGGGGAGAATGTGAGCAAACCTTTCATTTTAGAAGAGAAACAAAAGGGAAAAGGGGAGAATAGAGGGAGGGGCATGAACACAATACAATGTTCTACAAAAAGCAGGAAGTAGAAACTGAGGGGGAAGCGAAAAGAAGCATGAAAGACACGGAAAAGAAGGGGGAGGGCCGTATAGTCACTTCTGCATAAAGAAAGAGGAACAAGGAGTAGGGGAGGGATTAAACTGCAGAAGGGGGGAGGAAAGCGTCAGCTGCAAAAAGTTGACGATAGAAAAGATTTGCTCCCGCTTTTTCCAATGTATTTTGAGTGATATTACCATAATCTAAGCAGTTCAGATTTCCTATCTCCAAGTTTACATGCTTTAACCGAAAGATGCCCTCACTTTTCTCTTAAAATCAGGCTTGGATGCTGTCTTAGGTTTAGACACTTTCACTCCGTGCAAGCGTTTCCTCACATAAAACTGAACTCTATATTGATCGTCATTATGGGCGTGTAACAGGCTGGTGTTCAAACGGGGCTAATTATGTCTTACTATATACTATAGTCAGCTGAATTTTATTCATTTTTTTGGTAACTTTTCTCCATAGAATGTGACCCTGACAATTTATATTATAAACACCACTAAAGTTTTGATTGCATAAGGAGGCAGAGGCCTAGAGGACGAAATGAATATGGCATTTCTGAGAAAGTAACCCTTAAACACACCCTTGTTACTGTAAATATGAACTTATGTACTGGTGACAATGTCTACTCTGGAACTTTATACATTGATTTTGTTGTTTTAGCCTCGAGGATGAATGGCGGTGTCGGTCTGTCATTCAACCACTTTGGTCCAAACTGAAATATCTCAACAATTAGGTGGATTGCCATAAAATGTTCACACTTAAATCACACACATCCATCTACTAGCACCACCATATTAACACTGTGTTCCAAAAAAAACTGTTTTAACATTGCACCTTGAACCCTCTTGCTCACATATCCGCTGCACAGAGGATTGTGGGTAAGATAAAGCCAGAAAAGCCTGCAAAATGTGACCCGATGCAGTAGACATCCTGGTATTTTTTGCATACTGCATATTTTCTAGCATACTAAATAGTATAGTGGTGTGGGTGTTGGAACATCAGCGTCATAGCATTGCCATTGCGAGCTTGTTAGCATGCTAACATTAGCATTCAGAGCACAGCTGTACCGTAGTACAGCCTCACAGAGCCACCAGAATGGCTGTGACCACCTAGACTTGTTCAACATGCATTAAAAATACGGTAACAAAAGAAATCCATGGCTGCTTTGAAGAGTAATGATATGAACCTGAAGCTCGACTGAAGTTTCAAGGGTTTCTTCTACAGCTACCTCGTATTAATTAAGTCTCTGTAATAAACGCACCATGAGATCAATGAAGAAACACAGAATTGTTACAATAACTGCACGGCACACAAGAACAAATATGGAATGCACATTAAAAAATGGAATATACTACTACTGCAAATCCACTAAATGTATCTAGTCTGGCAAAGACAAAGGAAGAGAACAGGCGAGTCGTGTACTTTAAATGTACTTCATCTTTATTTCATGTCTACCTCATGATCGGTTACATAGAAATCCTCCATCTTGTGTGGTTTTAGTGTAGTAGCTACAGAGCCTAGCGCTGGCCAGCCGTGACTCCGCCCAGCTGCTTTCTCTCTCCACCATCAGAACCTGTACAGCTCTCTACAGCCAACCAGCAACATGACCTCAGAATATCAATAACCCGGGTCCAAATCTAAACAGTGACTTCACCTGCTGGAGAAGATCTACTGCACGCCAGCAAGTAAAGCATCACGTCCTCCGTTCTACTGAACATTGGCATTCAGAGATCATGTTGCGGTTAATCTACAGGTGAAATACAGTCCGACTTTTGGATAAAACGCACCTTTTAGTGTTCAACTTTTGGTACAGGAGGTTAGAGAACATAAAAACACACATTTCACATCACGTTTTAATACGTGTCAGAGGACCTTTTCCCACTTTGACACCTGGTTAACCTTCATTTAAAAACAAAACAAAAAAAAAAAAATCAACAGTGATGTCACGTCAGCTCAGTGTGTGTAGTCTATGCGCGTTTGTGTACTTTAGTGTGTGTGTGTGCGTGCGTGAGAGTGTTTACACACACCCATAAGAGTGCGTTATGGTCTGATCAGTGCTTCAGCAGACACCATTAGGTGGTCAGTTGTGTGTGTGTTTACTGGTTGCGTCGCAGGAGCGAAGGGGGTGAGGTGGAGGAAGGGAGGGGGAGAAGTGAGGCCTGCTGCGTTTCTTCATTCGTTTACAAGATTTCTTCACATGATGCGGAGACCCTGGATAGAAGCTTCTAGACTCTGAGGAGGTAGACGCAGAAAAACACACAAGAAAGAGTTAGAGCCGAGAGACCTGGGAAAAAAATTCATCTCTGAAGAGGATTGCTGATTTTATGTGTGTTTGTACCTTGAAGTCCCAAATGGTCATCGCTCCATCGATGCCTGTGGTGCAGAACTTGCGACAATCCCGTTTGTCTCCTTCATAGATAGACACTTGGCTGAGGGCGAGACATGAAGATACATAGACAGTTTTAATAAGGGTGAAGGAGTTGTAATATAGAAAATCAATTTCATTATGGGAAATTCACCCAACCAACACAAAACATACACGTGGAGTCGTTTTTACAGGGATATAAAAACAGAGAAAACAAGGTGTTAATCAGTGAGCTATAGATGTGCTGGTATGTGGATTTTATTACCTTTGGACAGAGGCATGATTGCAGTTTGCCCCCCCAATTACAGACTTTATGCTAAGCTAAGCTAAGCTAAGCAGCTTCATATTTACTGTGCAGATATGAAAGTGAAATTTAGCTTCTCACCCAAACTGGTTTCCCCAAATCTCTAACTAAGCCTTAAAGAAAACTACATCATACAGTCCCTGAAATAAACATACAAAGAAAACAAGATGAAATAAAGAAACACCATGAACAAAACTTCTGATGAAGCATTCAGTAAAGAAAATTGTTCCGTTTGGAAACACAGGAAGCTGAACGGATCCGATTATCATCAGTGCTTGAATTCGAATGGGCTCCAGTAGTAAACTATGGCTGCACATTATAATCATCAGCTCAAGCTAAGTTAAGAGAACAAACAGTTGTCTAGGGATCAGACAAAGAACACAACGTCACGTTTAAATAGACAAGTTCAGGCTATTCACTGAGGTTTTGGACTGCAATAAATCAATCCCACCATCATGAAGGTTACAGCGCTAGTTTTTGCTGAAATTGTCTTAGAGACATTGTTGTTTGAGGCTGTGGTGCTGTTGACTTCTATTGTTGTATTGTACAGTGAGGCGTTTCTAATATGTAGTCACTACAAACACCAAAGCAGCCTCCCGAAGTGACCACAACATTGACTCACTCCTTATTTATTTTACATTACAGAAAATTGAATTAAACATTCAAAGTCCCTTCTGTTTACACTAACAACTACCAAATTTTTGAACATCTGCAAATATCTAAACCTAAAATAAAAAAAGGTTTTGAAGGCGTCTTAAGATAAACTCCACATCCTGCCCATTCATAGATTCCCGTTCGTGTGACTTACGTGATGCTGTTCTGGTGCAGTGTGTCCAGGGCAGTGTTGCGGTCCTCGGAGGTGGCTCTCTTGTCCATGTTCCTGAAGCGCTCCATGGCGGAGATGTTCCTCTGGATGCTCTGCTTGGGTAGGTCGAGCTTTGACACAAATGTCAGCGCTCCACCATCGTCGCACCGGAACAGCATGGGGCAACAGTCGTGGCCCTGAAGACGCACACAACAGATCTACATTCCTTACCGTATACTTGGACATAGACATATGTAGTAACTGTTGTATTCTTACCGCAGCTACTAGACTGTTCTCTGAAACAAAAATGACACTGAGGAGAGGAAGGAAGTCCGTCTTCAGCTGTGAAGGACTAAACACACAAATGAATTAGCATCTTGAGAATCAGATGGTTTTACTGTACTTTAAAAAGATTACACAGGCAGTATAACTACAAACTATTTCAAAATTGATGTGTTGTCACAGAAATAACTGGGCTGCCTACGCTGCAGTGCGTGCAGGTTTCCAGGGAGAACGTGTTGAGTTCTTTGGCACAGTCTCAATCCCCGCCCTGTCTATTCATGTCTCCGGCAATTTGTCGACACCAGCATGTCATTATGTTCGTGTGGAAGAAATAAAAGCATATATTGTAGTATAGTAACTAATACTTGACTAATCTTGCCATCTTATATCATGTAGTTGACAAATTAATTCAAGGTTTTGTTTATCTCACAAACACTGTGCCATCAAAGGCAGTGTAATGCCAGTAAACATTGAATATACCTGGCAGTCTTAGAGCTGTCCACCACAGTGACAGTGCTGTCATGGCTGACCCAGGCCAGGCGGTTACCAGACGCTGAGAAAGAGACAGAGTGGACCCAACCCCCTCCACCTAACACACACAAAGAGGAAGATCTTGTTTAGTTCAATGGATTACTTCCAGTCGTATGAAAAGGCTTTTGTTATTATCACATATAAAAAGGCACAGATACAGACCCGCTCCTCCAAATTCTGCGAGCACAGCTCCAAATGGCATCTTGCTGCCCCAGGGTGTGGGGCCTGGTTTCTCTTCCACCTCCTTAATGTAGGCTGAGAACACCCTGGAGGCCAGAGAGGGAGGGGGAGGGGGAGGGGGAGGGGGGGGGGAGAGAAAGCAATAAAAAAAGACCAGAAAGCAAAAGAGTGAGTGAGGACGTTGGCAGGCTTCTCATCATTTAAGCGTCGTCTCTTGTCCCACAACTCGTTTCACTGTTAACGACATTCACCTGCATTTGAAGTCACAGGATCCAGCAGCCAGCAGGATGTTGTTGGGATGCCAGTCCAGACTGAGGACGGTGGAGCGTACCGGCTTCTTGATGTGCTTGCTCACCCACCTGGAGTATTAGAAAAAGCACAGATATCTTAAAATATGAATGAACACAGCACTTCTATCTAATAATTATGTATAAATTCAATGATTCAATCAATTAATCCGATATACTAATGTTATTTTTTCAAATGTGAACAATTTGTGAGTGTAGTTCAGCAAAACTAAGCTGTTTGTTTTATTGTCGGCTGTCAATTTAACACAACACATCGAGTTGTGCAAAAAATAAAATAAATGAAGATTGAGAATCAAGCAGCCCTGGTTTGAGAGACGAAGAGACTTTGTACGCCTGGAAAAACTGAATCAATGAGCAGTGTAACAGAAGAGACTGGAGCAGTGCTGAGAATAAGAGAACCTTTCAAGCCTGGGACTGGATCTTTATCAGTCTTTTGGAAAATACAGAACTTTGGTTTTCAACCAGGTGACAACAAACAGGTATACATTTAGTTTAAATCAGGCGTTGTGACGAAAACGCTAATCCTCCCATTCATGTGAATGTTGGTAGTGCTTTTTAAGCTGCGACGGTGGGGACCACAGAGGATGCCGAAGAAAAAATAAAAAGCTGTGGAAAATCACTTAACCAAGAACCCTGCAGTGAGGGAGTACAAAGACATTCATCATCACACAGCCATTAAATGGGCCATACAAGCAACATTCGCACGCCACAGCACAACCCTGCACTAATAGTGCAACAGTGAATGCATTTATTTTTACAGAATAAATAAATAAATAACACAATCTAACTGCAATACTGCCCTCAGAAAAGTGACAACACACTACATGTTAGAGTGCAAAAAATAACTCATACTCCCAAATCAAAACATGGTTAACCAATCAGAAATATCAATTTGCCGGTAATCTTGTGTCAAAAAATGTAATGGTTGTACAAATAGTCTCACCAGTCATTCTCAGACTCAAAGTAGCAGACGGAGATGAGTCGAGCACCACTTCCAACTGCAAACTTGTTCTCCAGTGGAGACCACTTGACGAAGGTGGCGGCTCGGTTGATCCTGAGGATGACCAGCGTGGGCTTCCATACCCCTTCCTTCTGGGACCACACATAGGCGTTACGGTCCGCTCCACATGTCACTATACGGTCACTTTTGGGAGCCCAGTCAATACCTACAACACAACGCAGAGAGATGCAATAGCTGACTGACTGACGCAACAATCATGAAGTGAATTACGACGGCACATTCTAGAGCTGAATAAGCTTTAACACAGATTGAGCAGTCAGAGTCTGTGTCGACATGAGCTGATGACAGTTCCAGTCACACTTGTTCAATTGTTTTTGTCATAGAAATACCTGTTATGTGTCCATTGTGCTCCTTCAATTCATGAGTCTTAACCCACTGGTTGCCACTCTTTTTGTAGATGTGGACTTCATGGTTATTTGGACTGATGGCAATTTCTGCAGAAAAAAACAAAACAATAAAAACAAAAACAACAGGATGCAAGTACAGATAACAAACATGCTGAACCAGTTTCTGCTATCTGCCAAATACCAAACTGGACTAACTACTTGTACAAGTTCACAAATCCTGAAAACAAACAGTGGAACAATAATGTTTTTGTGGCTGAAGTTGCACTCCTGTTCACTTAAACATGCCATTGTCATTTGTTTTCAAACGCATAACCTGTAACTCGATGTCTTAACTGGTATGTAGTGTACAAGCTGGTGATGGTATTCTCAAATAAATGAGGGCACTGTTGAGCCTTACGTGTCCTATCCCGGTTCCACGCGTGGCAGGTGATGGGTTCCAACAGAAACTGATGAAGGGACATCTTGTCTGGGTGTGGTCCTCAAGTAGAACTCTGCGAAGTCACACAGCAAAACTTAGTTTAGCAACAAGCGACACACACACACATACCCTGTGAGCTGAGCTGAACTCTCACTCCACCAGCTTTAAAGCCCCACAGATGACAGCATATATAACAACTGTTAACAACATTGCAACGTTACTCGACTACCATTAGTTAACTTGGGTACATTAACTAAACCCAATCAGTCAAAACATTGAAAGGCTCATTCAATTAACGTTAGCTAATAATAACGTTAGCTTGGTTATATATTTTAAGCTAACAGCTGATATTCACCATAGTCTCACATTTTAGTACCATGACATGCGAAGTTGAACACTTTTACGAGCTGAAATGGACTTTCTTTGCTAGCTACTGTCATATTGCTGACTGGGTTTGTTGCCTCGCTCGGTTAATCGTTAACAGCAAAACATTACTAGCAAGTTATCAAATTGCTAGCTTAGTGCCCACCGGTGTTAGATAGGCCTGGCAGCCAGATTGGTCATTTCTGGAAATATATCGACGTTTTGCTACCCAAACGCTTACCGGAGAGGCCTCCCTTTTCTATGTCGGACTTCGGGTTTTCCTTGGAGGAGATGCCTTTACTTTCAATGACAGCTAACACCATTAGCCGTACATTCCGCTAGCGGCGCATGCTAACTTACCTCGTCAGTCAGTTTCTGCACACTCTCGTTAGCCGGCAAGCTACGTTACGCTAGCGGGGAAAAGGTTAGATTAGGAATGGACCCGAATTCGTGGACTCTGGTCAGTCGACACGAATTCGTCCAGGAATGTTGAGGAAATGTCAAGACGGCCAGTAGGATACGACCGGGGTGCATCCGGCAGTTAAACTTGGCAGCAAAACCCGTTGGATGCCTGGCTGATAGCTAGCTTAGCCTCATCACGCTAGCTGTTACATTCAACTGAAGATCCTCGTTCACACCGACGTCTCACACTCACACGCTACGACGAGTGCGAAAGAGCGCCTCTAGTGGTTCAAATAGAAACATCCAAAGTGTCCGAACCAGTTACAAAACACCACCATCTAGTGTACGATGTAGACAAATACCCTATAAAATTCACAACTAGTATACACTGAGATAAGGGAAATAATTCCTTGATTCTCAGGGGGCCTGAAAGCCACATATTTGCCAATAAAAGTAAACAATATCAGATACGGGCATTAAGATTGAGCTTAAAGGGTGCATTGTGTCTAAATTAATATAAATCTGGAATTAAGTACCATTTCATCATGGAATACTGTACAAAATGCACAGAGGATGGGAGTAACAGGTGGTAAATATGGGCTCAGAATCGAATTTTTGCTCCAGGGCCCCCCGAGAAAGATAATCTAGCCATGTTCTTATCCTCTACATCCTGTGCTGGCGCCGGCTCAGTTCACAGCAGAAATGGAATCCACAAGTATTGTGACCGGGATGTGCAGTTATGTGTGTCCTGCTAATGAGAGTATGATCACTGCTTTATTATGGCAATATACTTATGGGTTGCTAGAGAGTTAGTTATGATGAACTTTAGGCCACTCCAACACACACACCTGAAATTCTATTTTATTAATTTGGCAACATGTAAACCTTTTAAAATTAAAGGAATTACAGGCGAGCAATCTCCATTTGATGTGCAGTAAACATAAGTTAAGGGAGCAATGTAGTGCAGCTTTTCAAACAATTACCTCCAATTCACTTCTGCCTCATTTTAAAATCATGCTGCTGTTGCCTTGTGGGTAATAGGTTCTCAAACCAATCAGAGGAGACTTCAATTAGTACCGCTCCATTGCACCTGGTATACCTACAAATGAACTGCTGCTGGCTGCTAACAAATTCAGATTGTCACTCGTTTTTCTGTTGTGTACATCATCAAATTGTTAAATGGAGTCATTAGCAACAGAGGATGAGCTTTTTCCTACACCTCCACTGTACTTCTTACCAGGTAAAATACTTTCTTAATTTACTTGATTTGAAATGTTTGAAAATATCAGTTTTCAAAGTTAAAAACAAAACGTGTGACTTTGTTTTTACAGGTGAAAGTCACAGTGGGCCAAGCGTGAGGTTCTACCATATTCACTCACCTTCCACGCCTCCACCACCTTCCTCCACCTTTTCTCCTGGAGTTGGCTGCACCACTGAAACTCACGCACCTCTAACAGGTTCATGCTCACTTCTCATCTGCCTCGATTTTGAATATATAGAATAGGCCGGAAGGTCACATTTTCTTTGTTCACAATTCAGCTATGTTCTTGCCTTTTAGACTCAGTTGAGTCGGGAAGTGTTTATTGAAGTGTCCGTTATTTGTGTTGCAAAGTGACTTATACATACTGATTTAATTCCACTGGTAGTTTTGATCCTTATATGCAATGCAAATAATGATGTACCACACATTTAAGAAGATATTATTAAATAACATTTTGAGCAAACTTTTTCTTTACACAAACTTTGCAAATCCTACTTCTCAAACAGCTCTGATCAGATAATGTTAAGGACCTATAGCGTGGCGAAAAGTTGAGAGAAAATCATTGTAATGGTAAAGTGCAATCTTGAAGATTTTCATTTATATAAATGTCTGTTGGGTTATATAATAAAACTGCATGTTGGTATGGAATTTCAGATGCAGCCAAAGACTCCAGACTGCTGAACTGTAAGCTAAAATCCTTTGTTTACTCTCATATAAAAATCAACCAGGACTGCAATTATAAGGATTGCCGCTTTAAATTTTGAAGATAAGCGTTCCTTTTCAACCCGCCATGTCTTCTCTAGTGTCTGCTTCCCCTCAATCGCCTGTCAGGCGGACGCGTGTGAGCTATGAAATGGAGCTGTTTTGCTATCCAGCTCTGACAACATGCCCTTCCTGTCAGACTCGGGTCACCACGCAGGTCACCTACAAAGTCGGGAGGTTCGCGTGGCTCATGTGTCTTGTGTTCGTGTTCTGCGGGTGAGAAAAGACAAATTCAAATGCCTAAATCTGGTCTGGCTCTAATTACCCAGCATCCATCAAAAGACGTAGACTGATGTTTAATTTCTGTCTCACAGGTTGGTGTTTGGATGCTGCCTGATTCCGTTTTTTGTGAACTATTTCAAGGACACCAGTCACACTTGTCCTCGCTGCAAACTCTTCCTCCATATGCACAGGAGGACATGCTGTGAATGAGCACACACACAAGATCAACAAGCAACAGGTTAATGTGTGTGTAAATCCATGCACAAGTCAGTCAGGATAACTTAAAATATATAGATGTATGTTTAATAAATAGGAAGAAGATATGTTGGTTCCTATAATGTTGAAATTAGAAATGTTTTAAAACTATATTTTACATCATGTTTCGTGACAAAATACTATCTAATAAAGGTTTTCTGTGGCAGTTTTTTCTCACATTTTCTGTCTTATAAAGAAGAGCACACAACAGAAAACAATGCTGAGCTTGGACACAAGCAGGTTGTGTATATTTTGATCCAAACAAATGACAGCAAAAAAAAAAACATTTGATAAAATTGAGAACCTAAAGATTTACTTACTAGATTTATCCATCTGCTGATAAAGACTAGGCGATGCAGTTGAATACTGGGAAAAGCTAGTAAGTAGACCTTGAGTTTATTTATTCAATCATTTGTCAAACTACTTTATTCAAGGACAATAATTCTTTCACAATTAAGTCTGACTTTGTTTCTATGGATTTAACCATTGGATTTAACGCTTGGTGCACAGAGCCCCACCTTATTCACTTAAGTTGTCATTACATCCTGTGTGGATTAAGCCTGCATGTGTACTTGCGCAGTATGTAGTAAACATGCCCTCACTGACATGACACCAGAGGATTAGAAGTGTGGGTTTATTTTAGATCATTGAGCCTCAGACTAATGAGCATTTGAGATGCAGCAAAACCCTTGATTCCCCCTAGTCTGAGGTCATACACGCCTTTTGCAGCACGCCTTGCCACGGACGTCATCTGTCCCAGCGTAGATGATCACTGGTGGATCCCAGCAGCAACACACTGACCGCTGATCCCTGCATGGCCGAGGATGCATCGGAGTATCTCTCCTCCCTCGGTCAATCTGTTTCCTCCTTAGTGCCCTCTTTTTTTCTCCTGGCCCTCTAACCGCAAAACTGAACTCTCCTATTTGATCCTGTGTGTTGCCAAAATGCCATTCATCCCACCTGTGTCGATTGCACGCTCTGTGTCAGGACTGACTGCTAAGGAGAGACCCATCGGCAACATTTCATCTGCAACTACTTTGACGAAGGTCCAAAGAGAAGACAAAGGCGGCTCAGTGAAGGAGGAACTGGCTTCAAACCTCAAGCAGCTGTGCAAGAAGAGCCAACCCAGGAGTCACCTGCCAACCGCCAAAGCGGTGTCAGCGGCAGAGCTGCATGCAAAGAGAAGGGAGCGACTGCTGCCTTCATCACAAACGGACAGCTTCCCAGCCTCCAGCTCGGGTGAGTCCCTGTCTAAGACACAGCAGCACAAACATGTGAGCCAGAGCTCTATAAAGAGTGAACGCGAGGTGAAGGCGAGGGCCAGGCATCAGGTCCGTTTCACACTGACTCTCGCACCTGAGGCCGTTCTGCTGCTGCAGAGGAGGAACAACGAGAGACGTCAACATTCAGCGTCCAGAAGCGGAGGAGGCGTTTCTGGAAGCGCCTTGGATTCCAGACACAGGAGAGAAAATGTCTCTAAAAGGCATCAAACGGCGACACAGAGACACAGCACGCCAAACAGCAGAGTCGCTGAACCGGGAGACATAACTTCAATTGTGAAAATCTCCCTTCTGAACGAGCAACACAAGTATGATGATGTGGAGTATGAGGAGGAGGACCGTGGTGTGGATGAGCATGTGGTGCTGAAATGTACAGAGTGGCTCCGTGGGTTAGAGAACACACCAGTGACAGTAGGACACAGCCTGAATAAGAGTGTTTCTAAAGGTGACATGAGAAGGGTTGCTAACTGAGGTTGTCATCTTCGTTTCTGTGCTGGCTAGTTGCTTTTTGAAGGTGTTGCAATAATTTAATTTAATGCAATAGTGCAGCCATAAAAAAAAAAAAAAATATGGAGTCTTTGGTTTGAATATTTTACTCAGTGTAAACATCAAATAGCTCCAATGAATACAACATGATACAGAATATATATATATAGTCATAAAGAGTGGAACATGATGAATTTCCAACCTTAAAGCTATCGGGAAATTGAGGGTTTGTTTTTGAAAGCTTTTCTATCATCTGTGAATCTTTTTCTAAGCCCTGTGATCTGTTTTATGTTAAGTTATCAGTATATTTTTAAGTTTGTTTGTAACAAAAACAATATTTAAAAAAAAAAAAAGACAATTCCTTCACTGTTTCTGTAAGGCACTAATAAAAAAGAGCTTTATGCATTAACTATACTTTTTAACCTGGAGAACTGAGAATTGTGATTATTTTAAAACAAAGGTTCCCAATGAAATCTAGAATCTGCACATTTTTTCTTTACTGTGGCTCACGTTGTCTCACTGCCCGTAAGAAGCTTTGTCAGGACTTAGATGTTGGCTTGGCTGTTGCTGTACATTCCCTCGTGCACAGACCGGGTGTGCTTAGCAGCGGCTTATCCACCTGGGAGTCAAATGTTACAATACGTGTGTTTGTTTATGTGTATATAAAGAGACAGTGCATGATTGATGGATACATAAACGGATGGAAATCATTTCCAGCGGTTTATTCGTCGCAGCTGTACGTAGGCCAGGATCATGGAGACCAATATGATTCCCAGCAGAGCCACCTGGTTCTGCCAGAAGCCCCACACAGAGTAGTCAATGTCTTGGCTTTTCAGAAACGCCTCCCCTGGGATACTGCAGCAACAGACAAAAGAGGCTCAGTATGTGTGTGTGTGTGTGTGTGTGTGTGTGTGGGGGGGGGGGTTATTGTGGTTAAAGGAGTGGCTGTGTTATCGCTCAACACTCACATGGTGGTGTTGCTGTAGAACAACTGTCCTGACATCTCGTTGATGAATGCAGCCTGAGAGAGACAGAAAAGGCATTGGGTTGAACATTCAACCCCGCTGATCTCATTCTCACAACCACACCCTTCTGCTCTTGATCTGCCTATTTTCCATCGCTTACATTCAGTCCATATCTGAAGATACTGAACCATTGCACCCAGGAGAGCCAGCTCAACATGGAATTGAGGTTGACAAGAAAACCACCAAAAACCTAAAAATAGGAAAATGAAGACGGAAAAGAGAGAATATTACACTTGTGAAAAATAACTCTTTTTACACATTATGATCTCAGCCATGTATATTTTGTGTGTGTGCCTCAACATCTCACCATCATGAAGACGAAGGGCAGAGCAATGAGGATGTTAGCCATGGCAAATGAAGAGACACTTGCTGAGACGAGGAAGGCCAGACCGACTCCTGCCAGACTGACCAGACACATGGTCAGGGCGAAACACATGAAGGCCTCAAAGGCAGGCTTCAATCCTGAAAGGGTGGCGGACAAATGTAAACAGGAAGACAGAAATGAGTATGAGAAAGGACATTTTATTAAAATCCAGAGTATTGCTTTTAGCAGGTTCCCTGTTGTGGGTCTTTAGACATGGCTGAAAGGTCAAATGAAAGGTTCCAGATACAAAGAGATCAACAGCAGGATCATAAATTAGGAAGACATGCAAAACTAGAACAGGCAGCTGCCTGTCGTCCAGATTTTATTTCTCAAAACTTGAACCTAATTGGAGTGAAGTCAAAGCCTGTGCGGAAAGAATTTTGGATTGTTTCCTTATTTACGACAGAATTTGATGCCTTCACTCACTACGTCAACTGGGGGGAAATGACAAAGTCCTAAAGTTCAGGTACAACAGTCATCTCAAGGACATGAACATAAGAGCACCTGCACGATACAATATGGTGTGTATTCTCCGTGTATACGGTATGTGTGATGAAATACCCATCATATAGTAGGCGATGGCTGAAAATATAAAGATGGGGATGATGCGGTTGGGGATGAGATCAGCAAAGATCTTGGACAGGAAGTAGACAGACGTGCGGTAATAGCCACTGGAGTTCTCGTGACTGCAACAAATATTAACAAAGAAACACGTTGACAAATACATACAAACATTGTGGCACAGTTGAAAACAATGTGATTGTAAAGGATTCACAGTATTCACTGACAATCTTTGAATTCATGACACAGTGTTGAGCCATCAATGTATATCATATGGCTCGTGCTCATCAACAAATCCCATGAAAAAAAACAATCAACAATGAATTGCACGTTCTTATCTGTGTGGCCGAGGTCTGATGCCGTAGAGCTCTTTTGTTTACCACAAACTGTTAAAAACACATAAATCAGACACGCTCATTCATTCATTACCACGAACATACAAACTGTAGTTTATTTTACTCAATCCCACACACACACCGTCCTGCTGCAATATAAACTGACTATAGCATCAAATGGGCCTGACAGCATCCCTCGTTGTTTACTAAAAAACATGTGCCAACCAGCTAACTGCAGCTAAAGGAGAGTGTTCCCGCCTGCTTCAAGACAGCCACCATCGTTCCTGTACCTAAAAAGTCTGCAGAGTCTAGTCTATATGTCTATAACCCTGTGGCACTCACCCCTATTCTGATGAAGTACTTTGAGAAACTGGTTCTCCAGCACATCAAAAACAACATCCCAACCAACCTGGACTATTACCAGTTTGCTTACAGAGCCAACGGATCCACGGCTCTCCTCTCAGCCCTCACTGGTGCTCAGAGAACAACCTACTGCTCAACGTCAGTAAAACCAAGGAGCTGATGGCATCCTAACTGGAAGCATTACAAAGTGGCATGGGATGTGCACGGCCCAGGACAGGATGGCTCATTAAAACCGCTCAAAACATCATTGGTACCCATCTACCGAATATCAGTAATATTGGTGAGAAGAGGAGCCTGCGAAGAGCGAAAGGGATTTTAACAACACCCACCCCAGCCACAACAAGTTCACCCAAGAGATACAGAAATATCAGTTTCCGTACCACCAGACTTTAAAACAGCTGTGAGACTCCTTCACTCATCCTCCACCCTCCTTTTGTGTGTTTTCTTATGTAGTAAAATGAAACTACAATCTGAATTTTGCTGAACCTAACGCATTGTTGGTTTTGGTCTTTTCACAAGTTTTGTTTACAATAAGAAAAATATATTTTTTAAAACAGCCTTATCCTTCAAATAGCATTGAAAAGAGAAATGTGATCCACAGAAACCTATCAAGACATTGAACATCTTCGTAGTCATGCGCCTTCTGCAGAAGTCTGCAGTTCAACACGTAGCTTTTATCTTTCACTCACATGAATATCGCTCTTTCATTGATAAAGAGTTCAACAGCAGAGAGATTCCCAAACACCATGTTGATGATAAGGAAGAAGAACGCTCCACTCCTGTCGTCCAGAGAGAGAGAGAGAGAGAGAGAGAGAGAGAGAGAGAGAGAGAGAGAGAGAGATATCTGATTGTCAATTAATCTGCTCTGACCTGGGTTTATCCCCTTAAACTTAAGGGTGGAATGGCATCATAAAAGTTTCCTCATCTTGACATCATGGCGACTTATCTCACTCATTTACTGTATTTCAAATTGCATACTTTTGAAAAGTGAATATTTTCTTTTTGTACTTTGACAGCCTAAGTCATAGTTCTCGCAGCCTCTTCTGATACAGAGGTATTCAAATGTGCTGTGTCACCACATTTTACTGTCTATGCCATGTAATGATGTCCAATGAAAACCTTCAATAAAGGAAACACCTTTCATATTATCTTCTATTTCCAATAAGTAGTTACGTTGTATTTTGGCCTTGAGATGGGCTGATTAAAGGGGGCACATGTACAGTAGGGCGAGTTTTCAGAAGTAAATTTAAACTAGCAGTGCTGTTATGCTGCAGGTTATGGTACTGTACCTGTTCTGTAAAGCCTCGGGCAGCGTCAAGGGCATTTGGTAATAAATGAGTCCCACCAGAATAGCAAAGAAGATGTTGAGAGCCAACTGGGCATACGAGGTCTGAGGGTTCCTCAGAGAGTTCAGAACTGTCCTACCACACACCACCCGCAACTGTCTCACACACACACACACACACACACACACACACACACACACACACACAC
>NW_022280058.1:1500644-1502522 GCF_004355925.1 Anarrhichthys ocellatus | reverse complement strand
CACACACACACACACACACACACACACACACACACACACACACACACGTAGACATGAATTGTTTTTTATGAACATGATGAGAGTTATAAACAGGGTCCATTCAGCGGACACACTGACTTAGCTGGCTGGCACAGTCATTAAACTCTGTGACGTAACATCATAAACTCATTTCAATTTCAGGGTTAATCAAAAAAATGAATAGCAACTGAGATTTTAATTCCCTCAAATGGATATTTATTTTGTATAGTTTTTGAATGTAAGAAGAGAGTGTTTTATCCAACGTTTGAATGTGTTTCTGAATTGCGGCGTTGGCTGACCTGGTAGAGGAAAGAGGTAGCGTAGTCAGCTGCCTTGTCTTGACCTTTGGCCCCGTCAGCGTTGCTCTGGTTCACATGCTCCAACTGATCGAGCACATTCCGGCACAGCTGGGACTGGCGGTACTTGTTTGCCAATGGATTTTTACACTCTACAGTGGAAAGAGGACATTATGCATCGACATTTTGTAGATACGGACAATAGAATAAACTTCTATCTTTATATAGCAGTCTTTGAGTCTCCTCAGGGTGTCTAGGGTCTAGACTAAAATCTAAATATGGTTAAAGGAGTAGTTTGACATTTTGAGAAAATTGCAAATGCTGTAATCACTTTTTGGAGGACATCTTCTGTGACTTCTTGTCAGTATCTTCATTATCTTGGGTTTGCTAAATGTATCGCCTCCCGACCCTAACTTATGTGGGTTTTTTTAATACGTCATCTCATTGTCTATATTTTAAACTTTAACATTACAACCAATATGACTTGGACACATGGATGTATTCAGACTAACAAATCACCAAAAAACAGGCCTAAAGCCTCTGTTGGTGCTATATACCTAAACTGTGTGTGTGTGTGTGTAGGTGTACCTGCAGTAAGTGACACTAATGTTGATTTTGCCTCTCCATTTGTGATGTCCATGAAGAAATCAGCAGGGTTGTTGAAGGCCTCAATTTGGTAGCCTGAACGAAAACACACAGACACACACACACACACACACACACACACATGACAATACATCAAATACAGACACATGCAACACTGTAATAAGTGAAAGAGACTAAGTAGAACAGTAGTAGTTTATTGTTCATTTCATATTTAGGAGGCTGATTATTGTGAAAACAGAAGCTAAATAGAAGTAGCTGGCTGTCCAGCATGATGACTTCATATGGCAATACAATTTCCCTTTTTTTACAAGGATTCATCACATTATATTTCAACACATTCCTAGTCAAGGTACTACACTTTTCATAGCAAACACACATACCGAGGTTTGTGAAGTATTCCAGTGCCTGGGCTGCTGCGCCTGTGTACACCACCTCCCCTTTATGCATCAGAGTCAGATGGTCAAACTGTCTGAAGATGGAGTAGCGCGGCTGGTGGATGGAGAAGATCACAGTCTTACCACTTCTGGCCAGCCTGGACATACATAAGGAATTTGATTGCATTCATATTGTTACAGAAAACACAAAGACAGCAGTAGATGGTGAAGGTGCTGCTGATTCACCTGCCATCTTCAGCAGCATTGTATGCTTCAGTTGTAATTTGTATCTTATGCGTATACGTAGTATGTGTTTTCTAATGTAGAAGTAATTACTAATTGTGTTGTACCTGTTTAGTAGGTTGATGATACAGTTTGCAGTGTTAGAATCCAGTCCGGTGGTCGGTTCATCCAGAAACAGCAAAGAGGGAGAGGTGATGAGCTCCATCCCGATGCTGCACCTCTTCCTTTCACCTCCAGATACGCCACGCAGAAACTCTGTCCCTATCTGCACATGCACACAAAACACACACACACACACACACACACACACACACACACACACACACACACACACACACACA
>NW_022280058.1:1491965-1500634 GCF_004355925.1 Anarrhichthys ocellatus | reverse complement strand
ACACACACACACACACACACACACACACACACACACACACACACACATACATATCAGTTTTTTAGATTTTGCTACAGTTGAAATACATTACATCATCAAAGAGAACAAATAAATGTCTGCCACTCATACATTTGGGACATTAGACGGCCACAGAGTCGTTTTTCCATTTGTGCACCTTATAATTTGAACACTATTCTCTCATTTGGGTAGGGCTACGGAAGCTATTAAGATCAATTGTCCTTTTAACAATCTTTAAATAAGTGCTTCTGCTTATTCCTGAGTAAGATATTTGTAAACTGACAGTCTTTTGCTATTAGCTATTAGCTTGTGTGTATAGCGCTGTACCTTGGTGCCTGCACAGTCTGTTAAGCCAAGGTCTTGTATGATGGCATCCACTCTGTTGTTTTTATCCGTGGAGGAGTGATGCTGAGGGTTGAGACGCAGGTTGGCACTGAACAGAAGGTTCTCCCTCACAGACAGAGTGCCCATTATGATATCATCCTGGAAGCACACGAATGATGAAGGCCCGAAGTATTCAGAGGAATCCAAAATATGATAATAGTAAAGAATGTGTGTGTATGTTTGTATGTATTTGTGTACCTGGACCACATAAGCAGAGCTGAGCCTGAGGTCAGACGAGGCGGCTTTGCCATCCACCATGATTTTTCCTTGCTTCAGTCCAGCAGGGTCTTTTCTCCCTGCGATTACATCCAGGAGTCTGACAAAAAGAGAAAGAAACTAATATGCATTTGGTTGGGGTTGTACATGTGTGTGAGACCGTGCCTGTGTGTGCATGTACATAAACGTGTTTCTTACGATGTTTTACCACTTCCTGTGGCGCCCATGATGGCATTCATCCCAGGCCTCATGATGCCACTGCAACAGCCAACCAGAAAATCAAGTCAAGTCATTTTATTTACAGAGAACACTTTAAAATAAGAAGATTATCTAGAATCAGTGTTTAATTACCATGATATATTGTAGCTTTAAAAGCCAAAGCCAAAATACTCGTGTATTTTTTAAATGGATTCCCTCTGGCTTAGGATCTGATACCAGAAAACGTTTTGTTTCCGTTTCTCCTATTTTTATCTTAGTTTGCCTCAATAAAACAATACACAAATAAATAGATTGATCAAGTTCCCTGTAAAATGTATATAATGATACACAGTTTCGATGAAATGAGCCACAAACGGAACAACACTTCTCATAACTTACTTATTGTCAGATGTACAGCAACCATAGTGCATAGGGTAATTGTATGAAAACAGGAAAAAGCGGTGAAGAAACACCTGGAGTGTTTTACGTTATACAGGTAGCCCTGGCATGCTAACGTAGAGTCACCGCCAAGTGATAATTTCTCAAAGGAAAGTATCATGTCCTACCTTACATCGTTGAGGATGTATTTTTCAGGACCACTCTCGCAGCCCAACCTCGTCTCATGAACACAGTACTGCAAGTTGCTGAATGTGACAGTTGGCCCTCGTTCCTGGAAATACTCAACACCGCAAACAGTCTGCTCCCCCTTAGACATCTTCAAAAATAGCAGCGCTACCAGCAGAGAATAAAAGGGGTTAGAAACTGGGATTTGATGAAAGAGAAAGAAAGAGAGAGAGAGAGAGAGGTACAGTCTGACACACAGACATGTGCAGTCGGACAGAGAGACAGGTGAGACAGGTGAGCGAGCATGTAACCAGTATCTTCCCGGTTATAAACATCTGACCTTTGGACTCTCTCAATCCTTATCCCATAGACTTGTGGCTGTTAAAAAGATAGTGTGACATTGAATTTTCAACCAAAAATCTCAACACAGCTGTAACTGCACCCAAGAAGCACCAGAAGTGGTGAGATAATAGTTCATGGTGATTGACAGGTGACAATATTTATATGGCGAATAGTGCTGCTTATTGCTTTATCCACCCATCCATTGTCAATACATGTTTATCTGTATTCAGGGTCCTGGGGGAGCATGGGGGTCATTCCTGTTTGGCGATTTTAATATTTTATACGTTATGTCTCCTGACTTTTCAACTGTACTTATCTTTATGCAACAAGACACCAAGCCAAAATCCTTGTATGTGCAAACTTAAGTTTCAGTTTTCTGGGGTTACAGTGGCCATTTAGCTTGACCCCATCATTGTCACTTGGAAAAATATGTATGCTAGTATATATATATATATTATATACAGGGCTGTCTTTATACTTTTGATCACATATTGTTATGGCCCACATTTCCATGGCCAGGCTGCCCCCTGCCGTACAGAATGCTGTATGGCAGGCTAGAGAGAATATCCTGGGTGGGATCAACTTTGTTTTTCTCTGACCTTTTCTTTTTTTTATCGTTGTCCAATCAGGCTTCGTGTTCAGCACCAAAAGCCGCCCACAAGAATCTCTGCAGCCAATCGCTTTTCAGTACAACGATAAAATAGGCGTGGCCAGCACCAGAAATTCTTAGGTGTTGTCATCGTGTTTCTTAGTTTGGTGTGTGTTACACAGGGCGTGCGGGCGGAATTTAAGACGTTCACAATGCGACCTTAACAGCAACTGTTTTTCCTTTTCTTTTCTATAGCTTGTTAGGGTTGTGAAACGTATTTCTCCAATAGAGTACAAAATAAAGACAGTTAAGTATCTCCGCAAACCAAACGATCCTGTATTTCATACGACGGTTAGCTTATAAGCTAACGCCTACCGTTAGCTATGGAGGAGAAGAAGGAGGAGGGAGAAGCCGAGATCCAAGAGCACGGCCCCGAGCACTGGTTCTCTAAATGGGAACGTCAGTGTTTAGCAGAGGTCGAGCGGGCCGACCCAAACGAGGAGGAGACGGAACAAAGCCAGCAGAAACTGTGGCACCTCTTTCAGAACTCGGCCACCGCGGTAGCACAGCTCTACAAAGGTCTGTACCAAATACACCGAAGTTCAAGTCAAGCTAGCCATCTATCAGAGCTAATGGAAGCTAATCTTGCTAGCGGAGAGAGAGACACAAAGGGCACTGGCGAGGCTAAACGTTAGCCGTTTGCAGCTTGTTCCACAGCATAACTAGCGGTGTTTTGTTTCTATGGTGTGTTGGCTGAAATGTTAATGTGCATTCTCTTAAATTGTGCTCTAAATATGTTTCTGCGGTTCTCTTTGTGGATATCGATGATGTTAACCCGCAGCTAACGCTGTAGCTGCCGCTAACAGCCGGTCAGTGTGTCAGAGTGTGGGAGAACCGGGCTGAATGTGACACAGTGAAGCTGTCAGAGGTCCTCCAGAGCCAAACGCGTTGATAAAGCACGCGTTTATCAATGCATGACCCGAGTGGCTCAGCGGTGTGTGTCTTTACTGTTTTTAATCACATCTATTCGTCCTGTCTCGACACACATTGCTCACGTTAAAATGTTTTTGTCCACCCCGTTAACAGTTACCCAGTTCGTCAAAATGGCGATAAACAGGGAGGTGTTGGCCGACAGAAAACAACTCGTTTGTTGATGGTCTATCGCAGCGACAGCTAATTGTCGCAGTGGTGTGTTGGTGGATTTTTATCACATAACGTCCCAAAGACATTTTATTCCTGACGCACAACTTAATGTACTTTTTGCTGATGACTGCATTTTTTTTTTAATATCCAGAACAAAATGGCGTTATGATTAAAGTAAACATGGTCTTGGTTAAGTCCACTCTGCTTTACTGCGTGTTTTGAACATAACACTGACACTGTGGTTCTTGAAGTATGACACATACTGAAACGGAAAATAAACGCGAGCTTCCGTTTAAAACGTCTGTCAAATGGTGACATCATGGTTGGTTAGATTTGACCAGTGGGTTGTTTGCTGGGAGTAAAATGAGTGTTTAAGATGGCTTTGTTGACCACTTGTCAAGTGCAGTCATATCCCCCGAATCCCACTTAGTCTATAAATCCTGCTTCCGAGCTCCCCATATGTATTCTCATCTTAATAAAATGTAATACAACGCATAATCATACTGTCCATAGGGTTTCTCCTGCAGATCAGATGCAAGGATTTGCAGTCGCGATTTAAGTCATGAAAGGATGATTTGTAGTTGAGAACAACACAGGCCCTGAGATTTTTGTACGTGTATTTTTGTGATAAACCCAATACTCTGTTCTGTATCAATACTCTTCATACAATAAGACCATAGCGGTTTTACAGGCAGCCATTAGATTAAATCCAAATTTGCGAATGTGCTCCTCCAAATACATCATCGCCGGTTCGTTTCTTAGTGGAATTGTATTTTAATGACTCATTTCTGACTGCTAAGACTTGAATTTCTCTGTGATGTGTGAAAACAACATTGGAAAGTTATCATAACAATCTAACTTTTTGAATTTAATTTACAGATAGAGTATGTCAGCAGCAAGGCCTCTCTCTCTGGGTGCCCTTCCAGAATGCAGCCACAGCGGTCACAAACCTTTACAAAGGCAAGTACTAGAAACTAATGTCTGTACATTAGATGTGGCGATGAACTTTGTTTGCGGTGTCCAGATTTTAAAGACATTTGTCCCTGTGTGTCGTCAGAGAGTATGGAGGCCCGCCAGCGGAGCTATGACCTGGGTATCCACTTAGGCCACCAGCGCAGGAATAAGGATGTGATCGCATGGGTTAAGAAACGCAGAAGAACTATAAGGCGCGAGGACCTCATCAGCTTCCTGTGTGGCAAAGTTCCGCCTCTACGGACAGCCCGCGCCCCGCCAAGAGTTTCCATGGTGTCTGCAAGCCGACCATCACCCCCAGAGACGGGCAGCTCTGTGGAGACGGACTTGCAGCCTTTCAGAGAGGCCATAGCACTGCATGGTACGTAGAAACGCCACGTTCGGCAGGAAGCCGTTGCATTATAACAATGGGGCCCCAGAGGTCATGCAGTATACTGTGGCTTCATATTCATTTTCTGTTCATTCCAGGCCTTAGTGGCGCCATGGCGAGCATTTCTGTGCGTTCTGGTCCTCCTGGTTCCCCAACTCACCCTGCCCAGCCCCTTAGTCGTCGCAGGAATGGTCTTCATGACGTGGACCTCAACACCTTCATCGCCGAGGAGATGGCGCTCCATTTGGAATCCACAGCCAATCGTAAACGAGGCCCCGCCCCCTGTAGTGATGTCATCACGGACTCACCTACCCATAAACGTAACAGGATGCTCTGAACTTTTCCTACACCACCAATCCCTCCTCTGTCCTCTCCTTGGTGGCCGACTGGACAGCTGATGAGGACTGATGCCTTGGCCAACCATTTGAAATCTTCCTCCTTTTCATCTTAGTTGCAATGCTACAAATAAAGAACCTTAAGTTTTACAAATCCACACATTTATTCCCTTTTTCTTTCTTTACCTTCTCTCTTGTCTCGCACGTCCTCTCCATAGTAGTGTTCTGTTCTTTTGTTTTTCCAGAAGATATTTGTTCCCGTTTGGTTGCCCCTAGTAGATCTGATTATAGAGGCGAGCACACATCGCACTTAAAATCCTTAAATTGCAGAATGTTGCGTTTGGACATCGTTTATTTGGTCGGGCTCCTTTTGTTCTTCACATCCAGTATGAACCAGGCTGGTGCCTCCTGTTTGCAGTTCTCCTCCCCTCGTTCCTCAAGCATACTTCCTCCTCTGTCTCCTCTATGGCTTGCTGGCCAAACCAGACTGGACTGAAACCCGGGCTCCTCTGCAGGCTGAACCACCTCCTCGCTGTGTGGCTCGACTCAAACTGCTTGTCAGCGTGTGTATCTGATTCTACTGCTGCTCTGTGGTTTTGCGTATCTGACAGCAGAACTGCCACTTAGTGTGTTGTACTTGTCTTTGCCTTTTGAGAAAGCTGCTACAGTATCTCTGGTTGTTGTGCAATGTGTGTGTGTGTGTGTGTGTGTGTGTGTGCTTCTGGATGCGGATGCAGGGTTCTGGCAAATCCAGCAACCACTTAGCCAAATTATTTCCTGTTTTACTTAAATTCATCCTATTCTTTTTTCCTTTTAGATGCTCCTTCCAGCCCAAACCAGGGTTTTATCACAAAGCAGGTCACCCCAATTTACACAGATAATGGTGACTATCATTACAGTTAGTCTGCTGACACTTTCAGTAGTGTGTGTGGGGTGGGGGGGTCCAGGAGACAAAGCTTCACTTAGTACCCATGTCCTGCATTCTTATTTGCAAGTTTCCACTAACGCTGTTTGTTATTGGTGACTTCGTGTTTGCAAATAATCCAAATATATGTTGTTTTTTTTCTCCTGTCTGCGTCAAAATACACCCGACAGATTACTGGTTCTTGCGTTTTGCAGTAAGTGTTTCAAAGCTTGTATTTTACCTTTGTTTACATTTGGCCCTTTGATAACAAACTGGTGCGTTGTCAGCATTTCTCACTTTTATTTAAGAGAGTTGCAACACTTTCACTCTTGTGATTTCAGCTTCAAACCTCTAAAAGTACAGAGGACATTTGCCAGTGAACTGGTTGGGGGATGACAGCTGTGGTATTTTAATTTGCTCAGCCAGCTAATGGACTATTGGGTGTGGTGGTTCAGCACTTGTTTGGCTAATTTCACACACTGCTTTGTGATACAATCTTGTGTAATGTGTGTAAATAACATGTCGGTGCTGTTATATGTGGTACATATTGTAAAAAGAAGTGCAAATCCATTGGGATGTATGTACAAAAACAATTGACATTAAAGAAAATACAACCGTTTGTCTAAGTTGTCTTTGAGTTTCCTACGGGTTGGATTGGGTCTTTCTACTCTCTTTGCACCATCTGCTTGGCAAAGGTCTTATTTCAGTGCAGGATAATCTTTACTTTCAAAAAATTTATTTCTATGAATAACTCTGGCCCAGTCTTAAAAAAAAAAAAAAAAAAAAAAAAGTGCAATTAAGTGGACAAACTTGAGTTTCAGCTATTTATTGCATTACTTGATTAACAAATGTTCATTATTGGTTCCTTAATCTTCCCTTTCTTTGCTTGAAATAACTATATTCTGTCATCAGTCACCAAGAGCAGAAGAATAAAGGATCTGCTGAAATTAGTGTAGTGGTTGTGTATCTGTTTGTTATTGTTACTGCTGTATAGAGCTCTGTGAGAGCAGGTTGTCAACAAACTTCAAACTCATTGTGCAGTTCAACATGGCGAACACACGGGGGCGACACAGACTAGTTTGTTCTCCAGAACATCAACAGGGACATCCAATACCGCATGCTTATAGAAGGATAATAAAATATTAAACATAGGAACAAGATTGTTTCATTGAAACAGTTGTAAACTAGGAAACAGTGATATAAATAGTCAGAGAGTGAAATAGAAAAAAGTTGCAACACTAAGACACAAACACCATAATGACACAATTATGGGAATGACAGAAGTGTCCTTTGAGGTTACTCAAAGCATTAGTGTGCAGTTGTAGTCACCCTGATGAGAAACGGTAGTCACCTGCAGTGGCATTTTTTAATGCTGAAATAATGAAAATGATAGGACAGACCTGGAGCGACATGGATACCATGTGACCTCTGCTAAGAGGGTTGTGCTTTCAGTCCTGTTAGTGAGGATGTGTTAACAGAGCCCAGGAGGGACTTACTGTTGAATAAGGTTTGCACCAAAACCATCCTAACCACAACAGGCCTTCATTTCCCACACCTATCTGGATGTACGGAAATTATTGGGGTGAGAAAAGGGGGAGGGTGGGGTTCACACGGCCCTTTTCAGTATGTTTAAACAGCATTTACTAAAAGAGGCAAAGCATAAATTCCCAGACTCAATTTTAAACCTCAATATCGTAACGGAAAATAAAAAATATGGAAATTTGCCATATGAACTGAGCACCGGGCATAGCAATAAAATAAACTCTATATATCCAGGGTGATAACAAATAATATGACTCTGTCCCGCTGAGACTTTCCTGATTCAGCTAAAAGAAATATCATTATACCCTCCCCCCTTTTCTGACCCTTGCTCACCCTCAATTAACTTTCATACAGTTCCTAAAATAAGCCAAAAATATGGTGTTTCCCCTTTTATAAAAGAAGTCTTTGCAGGTACACACACACGCACGCACGCACGCACACACTTACTTAACAGCTCTTGCAAAGCACTGCTATCTATATTCACTAAATCACAGCCAAAGAACCTTTGACTTTCAAGAGGAAAGCTACCAGGTCAACAGCACTTTTGGGTGAACTTTTTGGGCTCCTCCAAGTAAACGCTGCTATCTGATCTCAAGACTCTTCTAGTCCATCACTGCAGAGGAAGGTGAAGATCTGCACCGTCTATCTGACAAACCCAGGGAGAGTATCTGTTCTTGCTTTCCTCTGCTAACACCGCATGGTTGTTTTTGTTTCATCATGTATCTGAAGGCTCTAATGGCTGCTATTTGATTTAACCATGGAAGAGGAGCAGAGCTGACCGCAAGCTGTTTCACACTTCAAAAGAAGCACTGTGCATGTGTGTGTGTGTGTGTGTGTGAGAGAGAAAGAGAGAGAGAGAGAGACATGACGAGAAGCAACAAGTGTCTGAATGTTCCAGAAAACCCCTCGAAGATGGCCATCTGGGCTGCGCTGGTATCAGCTCACACACGCACTCATAAACACACACACATATAGGTGTCTCTGAGGATGCCGTCTGGTCTGAAAGAGGGAGTTTGTGGTGTGTCTTGTGAACCATTACGGACAAACACACACACACACACACACACACACACACACACACACACACACACA
>NW_022280058.1:1476255-1491270 GCF_004355925.1 Anarrhichthys ocellatus | reverse complement strand
ACACACACACACACACACACACACACACACACACACACACACACACACCAGATCCTCAGAGCTCCCTGTGCCCCAGCATGTCCCTGTCTTCCACAAATGCCATAAAAAAAAAAACACGAGCTGATCACCATAGCAACACGTTATATATCTTCCAGCAATATTTATCCAACCCAGAGAGGGGGGGGAGAGGGGGTTGTGGTAGTGATGGTGGGGGTGGTGGGGGTGGATGAAGAGGGGAGGTAGAGGTGGTGGTATGTGTGTGTGTGTGTGTGTGTGTGTGTGTGTGAGGGAGGGTCGTGATGCAACTCCTCTAAAAATCAAACGGTCATTATAGAAGAGGGGGGTGCGGTTCAGGCGGGCGACCACAGGGCGGCAGCAACGTCCAGTGCAGCGGGCCGCTTCAAGACCAGCTGCTCTCAGTCATGTGTCATGCAGAGCTTAACGGGGTCTCAGCTTCTTCACCGCAACCAAATACTACACCAGCTTACTTCAAGAAGGTGTGCCGATGAGTGAAATTGGCTTTTGTGATTTTGAGCGTCAGGTCTGCATGCTCCTTCGCAGGCACATGAGTGGCAGCTGCACTGGACTTCTTCCAGGGCGTCCTCCAAAGCAACACCTACCATTGGGATTTTGGGCATGCATTAAAGGACGGAGATGATTGAAGAAGAGAAAAGAAAATGAATGTTGGGGCAGAACGAGAGCAGGGATGACTGCAAGGTCCCCCCCTCCTCCCCAAGCACAAGGATTAGATGTTGTGCTGCTGGCTGCAGATGGGTTTGGGCTTGATTCTGAATGCATGTGCATTGTATGTGTTTGCTTGTGTGGGTTTATTTTTTGGGCTCAGGAAGCAGGTTAAGCAAGGAGAGGGGGGGGGGGGGGAAGAAAGGAAAGGACAGAGAGGGGAGTGAGGAGGAGGATGATGAGAGGAGGGAACAGGATGAAAGGATGTAGGTGAGTCTAGAAGGAGAGGAGGCCTAAATCCTCACTGAGCTCCAGGGAGGGAGCAAGAAGAGACATGGGGAGACTAATGATGGGAGAAGAGGGGGAATGTAGAAAGACAGAGGAAAACAGGAAGAGACTGACAGTGTGTGTGTGTGTGTGTGTGTGTGTGTGTGAGTGAGTGTGTGTGTGTGAGCGAGAGACATATAGACAGGAAGGGGGTTAAAAAAAAGTGTAAGTGCAGCACAAGTCTCCTTGCTCACAGGTTTATACAGAGAAACCCAACAAGACCTGACAAGAGTCTGATAGGATCAGCTCCTCTATGCGTTCACTCACTCACACACACACACACACACACACACCTACACACACTCACACACTCACTGTCCCACTTGCCCCCTCTTCAGAATTGCTCCATTTTTCCAATATTCCGTGCTTGAAGTGATATTTCGTCGTGGTACATTTCAAATTTTTCAGCAGGCTTTTACCTGGTGTGACTCTGTGGGCCATTAGCCTTTCGACAGAGCCCGACCCGTGCTGCACCTCCACGGCTCGATCGCCCTCCATGGACTCTCCTCACCATTAACTTGGAAAAAGGAAATCCTGCAAAACAGAAAATGTAGTTTTCAGCCCAGCTTGTCTGTAGCACTGAGGCAGCTGTTGCTTTTAGTCACTCAATCAAAATGGACTAAATTGTGATAACGGATTAACAGTTGAAGTCATTTAACAATCACTGAGCCTTGTTCTTATTGTTTTCTTGAGTTTTTAATAACTTTGGCTGCTTCTTGCAGTTTTATATAATTCTTTTAATTATTTTGGCAGTTTTTTTTTTTTCTTTTTGCCTAAATTTGGGCAGCTAGGAGTGTAGACATGACAGGGACTGTGGGCATTGTTGGTCGGTGCCGCCAGGACGTGTCGTTTTGAATCATTGTAGTTTTATTATCTTTGGGGTTTTTTGACTGTTGGGCAAACAGGACATGCTATTTGAATACACTTTGGGCTCGGAGAACTAGTGAAGGACATTTCTCTGTTTTCCATTGAATAGACAAAACAATTAATCAGTTAATATACAAAAAAAAACAATCAATTAATTAGCAAATGTAAGTAATTGTTAAAGCTGCTATGTGTGAAACTTTGGGTTCGGTCTTAGCAGCGAAACTACAAAGAATTATTAGTTCCCCTAAGCTCGACGGACCCTTTCAGACTTTTTACAGCTTACAACTTTACCGTTTTGATTCACCCTCATTTACAGCAGCAGCAACACGCAGCTACTTTCAGCAAAAAAGCTAAAAAAAAAGAAACTGTACTCTGCTCAGTACCAAACAGCAGACAAGACAAAATAAGGGACATAGTCGAGCATTTAGCAGCTAAAGAGACAAATATTTCCCTCAGGAGTTGGTGGAGACCAAAACAGAGCTAGGTGTGAGCTGAAAAGAGTCCAGTGCAAGAGCTTATAAATGTGTCAGGATGAGGAGGCAGATCATAGACATACCTGCGCTCACCAGGTACAGCGACACGCCGATCTTGGCTTGATTACTGCCTGAAGGTGGGAGGATCATTTCAAAACCCGCCGGCCACATCATTTGGGAGGGTAGTGCTCGAGGATTGAAAAGGGTCTGAGTCCATCTCCTCTGTGGAGGTCAGTTAGAAAGCTTGTTAGTGGAAAAGGGCATCATTTTCATTTCAGCTCTGGAGGAGACATCTACTGGGAACTGCTCAAGCCACTACAATTATATTCTTCAACGAGGAGAGCGCTATGCTCTTAATGCGCATAATATACTGCACATACTATATTATGTCTGGCATTTAACAGGACACACTGCCCTGAACCGTGAACTGAGAAGAGGGAGGAGCATTTCAACTGTGAGGAGGGTGTAACTTTCCTGCAATTTCTATGCCGGATTCATTTTAATAGCTAAATGATAGTGGGTATTTAGATATTATATTCAAGTAAAAGTAGCAATACTTCAGTACCAAATACTTGTACAAGTAAAACTCTTGCATTCAAAATGATATTTGAGTAAAAGTATTAACATCATAATATACTAAAAGTAAAAGTACTAATGATGTATAATGGCCTCAGATGCGTACATTGCTTTATTGTTGCAGGTGGCAAAAGTGGAGCTAATCTTAATCATTGTATATACTACCAGGTAGCATAACCTATAATAACAAATCATAATATTTGAATTGCTATATATTTTATATTAATAACTTAAATTTGCAAAGTAACTGCTGACTACAGCTGTCAAATAGAAATATGGTGCACTAACAAATTCAACAATACCTCCAAAATGTAGTTAAATAGAAGTAAATGGAAATACTCAAGTACAAGTACCTCAAAATTGTTAATTGCAGTACAGATGAGTTCATAGTTAGTAATTACTTTCCACCACTGCAGGTTGTACATAGCAAAAATTTTGAGGCAGTTGTACTTGTATTTCCATATGATGCCAATACTTCTACTCCACTACATTTTGGAAGTGAATGTTGTACTTTTCCCCGCTATTTATATATTTGACAATACTAGTTACTTTGCATATTCAGAGTATATAATTATATATATATATATATATATATATATATATATATAAATAAAAGGGCTGAGTGCTTCTTTCAGCTCTAAGAATAACATGTATTTACAGGAATCTCTTTAGGGCCATTAGTGATGCAGCACCGCCCTCTACTGGCCGATTAAATACGTGCAGGAGACGATCAACGGTGGCTGTTGAGCACACGTTCATTAACGAGCTAACCTAGTATATGGCATTCGTCGGTACATTAAGCTACCAGTTACACTGCAAACTAACAAGGCAAACTCAACTATAAAGTCATAAAGTGGAAACATTGCTCCGGTTTCTGCAGTGGTGGAAAGTAACTATGAGCTGAGAGCTCCATTCAATTAGCTAACATACACCAAAGCTAATGGTTAGCAAGCTAGCAATTACAAACAACTCACCCGCTGATAGGAAGACTTCACTCCAGGTGGAAGAGTTAGAGGTTTATCAAATCTTTAACATCCAGGAGATAGCGTCACCCGAAGATGTGGTAGACTTCACACTACTTCCGGAGAAAGAGGGAGAATTTGGGCTTAGTTCTGATTGGTCCAAAGTAATGTGAGCCGGAGTTCAGGGAGTCACCGCCAGAGGGCGCCATTTCTACATTAAAGATAAGATAAAGATAAAAGTAATCTTTTGGTTATTGCAACAGGACAGAAATGAATACTGTATATATAAGTAGAGGAAGTAAAATAATATTTAGTATATACAACTAAAACAAGATAGGCTTCAAGTTAAAGTAGAAACTTGTTCTGTATTATATAGAAATATAATATAACTATTTCATAATATCAAAATCAACTTGCAGCCAGATGGGAGCTTTCTGAAGACGCAGTGAGCCAGGTGTGATGTGTCAGCCACTACCTTACTGGCCCGGCTTACTGGCTCGGGCATCGTGCAGAACACTCACAAGCACTTGTTTCTGGCCTGTGAGTCGCCTGGCTGTTCCCTTGATGCGTTACAGTCTGTGTTTGGTGTGGGCAGAGGATTCGTGTTTCCTCAAAGTGATGGAGGAGGTTAAGGTCTCATCCAGGGGGATGTTCATCTCTTACGGAGCAGGCACTGAGCTCTAGGTTATCGTCTTTACTCCGTGCTGCCAAGCTGTGTCACAGTGTTCCTGTAGGCCGCCTCATCATTGTCCTTGATGAGGCCTGGGACCGTGGAGTCAGCGGCAGACTTGGATAGAAGTGTGGCAGGAGATGCAGTCATTGGTGCAGATATGGGGAGAGGACACAACCTTGTGGCTCCTATGTTGGGGGTGGGGGGGGGGGGGCAGACAGATGACTGCCATGCTGCACCTGTTGCTTCCTGTTGGTTAGGGAGTCCGTAATCCACTCGCAGATGGGACGCGGTACGTGCAGCTGCAGCTGCTCGGCATGCAGAGAGTTGGGGAGTATGGTGTTAAAGGCTAAACTGAAGTCCACATAAGAGCTCTGACATATTTACCAGGTGCTGAACTATAGTGGCAGAGGTTAACAGCATCGTCCACAGTGCAGTTGGCTCTGTAGGCCAGAAGGTGGTCTGTGATTGGCTTGGGGAAGGACGGTATGTGAATAGTAATAATGAATGAACTTACTGCTCTGCTGTGCGGCTGTGTGATCGGCCATGATGTATGAACCACCGGCTGCAGAGCCTCTGTCTGCTTCTCTCTCTCTCATACGTTTGAGGAGAGGTGAGATTGCCATGGACACTCTATAGAATTAATTGAGTAGGATGAATGATTTATATGATTTATTAGTGATGACAAGTCTGCTTGTCTCCTCATGAGATTACACCTGTGGTAAGTGGAAGGCACTGGCGAGGATGAGATTCATGCTGACATCCTGTTGTGCTTAAAGGAGGAGTACTGAATCTTTCAAGCCGATCACAATACTGACGTGCTTTTATGTATATTGAATGATTTATTGGTCGCTGTAGTAATTTCTCCTCTCAATGCAGGCTGTCAAGAGACCGGGACTCCAATGTAAGAAAAAAAAACATGTACAAATGTACTGAGAAATTTAGCCAAAGCTAAAATGAGGCCTCAGAAGATGTTTTCTTGCTGAGCTGTAATGGAGAGGTGTTCATTTTCCAAGATGGCTGAAGTTTACACTGCATTAAAAAAAAAAAAAAGAGAATTCTTTTTTTTGTCCCCCATCATATTACCGTCACATTTGGTTGCCATCCGTTTTTTTTGGGTGAGTATAGCCAAGAGGAACCATTGCAGTGAGCCATAACTCTTTCATAATATAGGCAGCCGTTGTATTGAGAAAGATGTTATACAAACTATTGAGGTTTCACACTGCTGAAAGCTGTCACAGTATATCGTCAAAAACAACAAGGGTTTACAACAAGCCAGCCACCACATGAGAAAAGATAAGCTGTGGCCAACTTTTAGATCAGCAACCTTCCTTGATACATCTTTCTCAGAACCACCAGCTGATTAAAGAGGCAGTTATTCTGTTCCCGCACGATACAGATTTATTCCAAATAGTGTGAACTGAATGTGAATGAATGTGTCGGAAAAGTCTGTCCATCTGTAAAATTGAACAGATTCAGTTACTCATCGTCCATTTCTGGACGCAGGAAGTGTGAGTTTGTGAAGCACTTAGAGCTCCGTTTATTCTTACATCTGTACACAGCTGGATAATCACTGCATAAAGCAGCCAGACGTGTTTTGGAAAGGTACAATATTTTGCCCTTTCGCTGAGTCTCGCCCCTCGAACGCAGACTGGCCAATCATAGCGTAGCATCAGTCGGCGCCAACCAGGGTCTGACAACTAACCAGCTCTGCTCTGTAGACTCTCATGCAATCGTTTCAGATTTTCTTAATTTTCAGGCTGCTTTTGTGGATTCGGAGCTAGTCATGGTTAAGCGTTCGCATTGTAGATAGATACTCGTTATCCGTGGAAGTTGGAAGGAGATATACGTTCCTAAATTGTTACGTTCCTACATAAAAACCTATGAAGCTAACATTAGCATAATACGTTAGCACATCATTTTCTAACACATGCTGCTTTTGCTTTTTAATGATTGTAACAATGACTAAAGACCGACACGGCTTTACAGGAACAGAGATGTTCCTTATTTCTTTGTCTTCTGTCCTGATAGCCAGGCGATGTGGTGGTTCACTCTTACACTGTGATCAATAATGATCCAAAAGTGCAGTTAGTGACAGTGTGGGCTCCATGGTAATGAAGCTCTTACAGTTTGACGGAGTAGCACCAGGGGGCGGGGCTTAGTGAAGGGTTCAAATCGTTGAACATCTGAGAAGAGCTTTTCACCTCATTCAAACACTCTTTTTTTCTAGTATCTCAAACACACACTAGACTCTCTGCACTTTGCGTACTAGGAAGACACTGGAGTGGACGATGCTAACCTCTACATGCTCCACAGGGCCTACTCTCGCTTGGATGAGCCAAGTGGTTATGTGACGATTATGCTCTTTGATTTTTCAAGTGCATCTACGACCATCCAATGCCCCATACTTAGAGACAAGCTTGAGGGGATGTGGGTGGATCCCTCGTTTGCTTCCTTAATTACCCGACAGGATGACCACAGTTCGTCAAGATGGGTAACTGTGTCCCTGGGACGGCGGTGAGCAGCACTGGGGCTCCACAGGGCACTGTTTTGGCTCCCTTCCTGTTTATACTGTACACAGCGGACTTTAAGTACAACTCTGAATCCAGAAACACTCTGATGACACTGCTAATGTATCAGGAATGGGTCCGGAAGAGGAGTACAGGGTTCTGACGAAGGCCTTCAGCGACTGAAGCAATATGAGTGGCCTCCCGCTGAACACCTCCAAGACCAAGGACATGGTTTTTGCAGGTCTCAGGCCCTTATTCAGCCAGTCAATGGCGGTAGACATCAAGGTGGTGCAGACTTATAAATACTTAAGTGTGCACCTGAACGACAAGCTGGACTGGTCCTTGAACACAGATGCCCATCGGGGACCGAGCTGGCTCTTTTTTCTTTTTCCCATGGAGGCTTCAGTCCTTTGACGTCTACAGCAAAATGTTTAATGTTTTATCAGTCGGCGGTGGAAAATGTACTCTTTTGTCTGCTGGTGAGGCAGCTTGACAGACAAGGACATAGGCGGCTAGACAAGCTGGTGAAAAGGGCTGGCTCACTGCTTGGCTGGAGGCTGGACTCACTGGGGACTGTGGTGAGAAGATGCATATAGAATAAGGTGCTGGCCGTCCTCGACAATGTCAGTCATCCCCTCCACAACATCCTGGCAGGCCAAGAGGAAGCAGCGGCTGTGGACGGTTCTCTGTCTCTCCCCAACACCCACGACTCTAACCCCCTGGACTGCATGTGTAATAATCCTTCAAGGACTATGTGGTACTTTTTACATTTCATTTATTGGCACACTCTATATATTTATTCATTCATATGACTTTCCTCAAGGGCATTACTAATCTGTCTTGGCCTTCAGCCTCCTTGGAATAGCCTGTAAAGAAGATTATACATTCAACTGTTGATGTCCAGACTGAGGAGGAACTATGCGTTGAATCTGTTCTGACATAGAGCAGTGGACCAACAGTTTTTCCTCACAGAGATAACAGAGATATCTGGAGAATTTTATAATCCTTTGTAAATGTGTTTTGTGGATTTAGAAATGGCTTATCCCTGTTGTCCCTGAGGTTTCCTGTCTGTGAGTGAGGTGCCAGGGTCAGTGCTATGAGCCGTCCGTCCTTATACCCTCAGAGGGGGAAAGCTGTGTTCACTCATCTGACATCAAGTCAACCCTAAACCCAAGAATCCCACAGGGGCATCTGAGAGAAGTTGGAGATAGTTTCCAGGGGAAGTTGTTCGGAGCACGGGCGGATTATGAGACATTATTATGTGCTCCTGGGCACAGACATGCAAAAGGCCCCACCACATCTCCTACATAGCACCAAGACACACAGACTTTATAGTTGTTTTGCCTCGTTTTGTTGTTGGGGTTTTTGTGGAATCTCTTTGTGGTCAGTTTGTGTCTTTTTGTAATTAATTTTGTCCGTGGTTATTTTGCCCTCATTTGTTGTCAATTTACATCTGTTTGTTTGTTGTTTTGTGTCTCTTTGTAGTCATTATGAGTATCTTTGTTGCTTGGGTCTCTACAGTCATTTAGTTTCTTATTGTAGTTGTTTTGTGTCTCTTTATAGTCATTATGAGTATCTGTGTAGTTGCTTTGTGTGCCTATAGTCATTTTGTGTCTCATAGCGGTTATCTTACAACTTTCCTTATTTGTTGTGAGTTTCCTTGTGTCTCCTTGTAGTTGTTTTGTGTTTCTTTGTGCTCATTTTGCGTCCTGGTCAGTGCTTGTCTTTCTAGTGACATCTTGCAGGTGAAGGCAAGGGGGCCCCTGACATTTTGGGCCCCTAAGCCTGTGCCTGGTAGGCCCGTTCAGTAATCCATGGCTAGGAGTAAGTGATCTATTCTGCTCTGACACAGATGTAAAATGAATTTTATAACCACGAAATTAGGTATTCTCAATTATTTAACTCTCAGCTATACTCAGCTAAGTCTGACTTCTTGGATTTGCAGTTATTCAAAATACAATACTGTTTATTAACTCTTTACACAGTAAAATACCTATAGATATAAAACACTAACTTCTTGGCTGAAAACCTTAAGATCAGCTCTAAAACTGTCTGAACTCGTGCTCCGTGTGTTGTTGGTGGGAGTCCACCTCAGCGGGGTTCGTCTTTAATGGCTAAACAAAAGGCTTATGTGCTGCTGTTTGAATTATGAATTCAGAATACATAAGTGGGTATCGCAATGTGGTATTATAGTTATTATCTCCTTATTTTTAGCTGACTTCAAAAGCCGTCCACCTTTCAAAGTCAGACCTCACTGAAGGAGGACAGCTGCTCCTTGACTTTCATTCTCTGGAGAGAACGATCCATAAAGTAATGTCGCACTTTAATATATGTGTGTACGTGACTTATCTGCAATTCATACATTAATATTAGTGCAAGACTCAGCATAAATTATGCATGAATAAATGCGTGACGTATGAACTCATGAGGGTCCAAGCTATTTAATACCTGTAAGGAGTCGACTTTATGGTTGGCACATAAAAATCTGACTTGCGATCATTACCTAACATAAAGTAAGTGACAGATTAATTATCCTGTTGGGTCAAATGAGCCTTAAGATTTACTTCATGATGGCTCGAGTTTGTCTCAAGTCTTATTTAACGCTGACTTAACTACATGGACTGACTGATGATACAGACATGTAGATCAATTACAGCGGCCTGAATCTCTTCCTCATCTCATTCATCATCCACGACCCAGTCACATACTCAGTCTTCCTCTGTCCAACATCTATCTATCTAAAATAGTTCTTAAAATTAAATTTGTGTTTGGAACATTTCTCCCTTTTTGTTAATGTACCGACCAAGTGAAACTATGTAGTGGGGGAAAAAGTGTGTAGAAAACTGCAGTTGAATTTGGTGAGTTTTGTTTTTTCAAAGATTTCATGAATTTTAAAACATCTGTTCACAGAACAATTTATATGTCAAATCAAAAATATGTGACACTTTAAACTATGTAGACTGGGCTTACTGTGGTGCTAAAAGGGAAGTCAGTATTAGAAAAAAAAGCTTTAATTCATGTAGAGTCATGCATTTATAAATGCCTTAATTACTGATGATAAGTTGTATACTTTAATAATATGTTTCAAAAATTGTTTTAATGTACTTTCAGAGTGTAACAAGTGTGTGTCCTGACTGTCAACTTAAGTTAAAGCCTGAACTTCAGGCCAGTCTGCCGGTATGCATGTGTGTGTGTGTGTGTGTGTGGAGGCGCTAGGGTGCTGAGTCCACTGAGGTACAAACTCTATTAGGCTTTTTTAAGAGCTGTCATATGCACACATATACACACAGATGCACACAGAGTGAGTACACTTTCTGCAGGTACAGAGCACTCTTAAACAGTGTCTCCCTCCCTGTCTCCTTGCTGTAGATCCCTAAGATGGCGGCCATCACTGTCAATGACGTGAGCACAGCGCCGGTGGGCTGGTGACAGTGTTTCTGCTGCTGCTACAGGTATGTGAGTGACTCCAATGTGATGAGATGGGACCTGACAGCTAGAGAACCAACGGGGCACTAATATCTTGTCGAAGTCAAATCTTTGTCCGTGCCGTCACACCTCTTATAATTCTAATTTGAAGGATGCCGCCATTCGCTATCCCTCTTATTACCGTCCTTCTTTTTTCTCTCTCTGTTCAGCAGCTTCTCTATCCCTTTCTTCTGTTCTCTATATCTCTTTTTTCTCTCTCTCCTCCTCCTACACGCGCCCCCTCACCTCTCCTCTCTCACCGTTTGATCAGCGGAGCAGCATCTCAGCAGGAGTATTTAAGGAAAGACAAGGCGCCCCTGCTTTTATTCTCTCTGTCTTACCCCTCCGTCTTACATCTCTCTGTGCTCTCGTTTGCTCCTCTCCCCAGTTTTACTCTCACTTTAATAATCCTATTTCACTTCTCTTCCACACACATTTTCTTCACAATGTGGGTCTCAACACAGAAACCGCAATGTATGTCTATGTGTGTGTGTGTGTGTGTGTGTGTTTCTTTAAGTATGTGAACAGAGAGGCTACAGTAGTTGTGTTCAATTACACAGCAGGAGAGTTGCCTCCGAGTCACTCAAACTAATCTGGCCTGAAGGTGCAGCTCCAGAGACCTGCAATGTGTGTGTGTGTGTGTGGGTGTGGGTGTGTGTGTGTGTGGGTGTGACTTTTGCAGTGAGTGAATTTGTGTGTCCACTTGAAGGGGGAGGTAAAAGTAAATATATAGCTATTATTCGTTATTGTTATTTTCTCATCATTTCATGGTATTCAGCGAATTAAAAAACAAAACAAACAAACAGGAAATGTTACTCACAGAATTGGAACAGTAGCTTCATATTTAAAGGGTACAGCTGGCGTATTCTTTATTTTTCTCTGTGAAAAATCAGATTTATCAGATTTAGTCCAATATTTAAAAAACAAAATGAATTAACATAAAAAAAAAAGATTGTGATAAATCTGGACACGAGCACATGTCTATGCGGACAAACTGTATTTTGTCATTTAATTAGGAGGACTTGTTGGATCTAAATACTGACTAAAACCTTTAATAACATGCATTGCAAAGGGTTTTCTGTTTTCTCCTATCTGAAGGCCTTAATCTCTAAACAAACATCGTTCAATGTTGTGAAAATGCGTACATACTGTATGTGCAGCAGCTTCAGTGGAGAGCAGGAAGTTGATACAAAGTATACTGTAAGATACAGTCACACAAAGTGGAAGAAGTGACTTTAAAGAACAAGAAACAAAGTCGAAAACTGAGTGTCAAACCTATTTACGTTATGTGTTCACATTTAAAAAAACCTTTTGTAAGCATTGCAAGTTGTTTCGTTGTACTTTGTGGTGGGCTGTAGTGGATGTATATGTACAGTACAGTATTGTATATAAGCAGGTTGTTGAGAATTTGTTTCTCAGGGCCACATTGAGGCTCAGGAGACATTACACAAGACAAAATTGTTCATTGGATGTGACAACTATTCTCAGTGAGCTGCAGAAAGACGCCTGACAGCCTCACACACCTCATCAAGTATTTAATGCAAACTATGTTTCATGCATGACTGTCTGTGTGTGCTGTCTGTCTGTCCGTGTGTGCGCCTGTGTGTGTGTTTGTGAGAGAGAGAGAGAGAGAGGGAGAGGGAGAGAGAGACAGAGAGAGAAAGAGAGAGAGAGAGAGAGAGAGAGAGAGAGAAAGAGAGAGAGAGAGAGAGAGTGTGCAGTTGAACAACTCACGATAAAAGCAGAAGAGCGGCAGAGGATAGCAGTGTATCCTTTCCCTGACACACACACACACACACACACACACACACACACACACACACACAGATGAGGTCTCCAGAGTTCAGCTGTCTCTAGATGGCCGTGGGCAGGAAGCCTTTGTAGGGCAGTGCAATGTGTTGCGAGTGGTATTGTTAGACACCAAGACCATAAAGTGAGTGAAAGATAAAGTGAGAAGACAATAGACAAGAATTGCGAGAGTGTTACTGACGTGTAAAGACACAGAGGGAATGTTCTGTAACTGTAAACCAAAAGTAAATTGATCTTTTTTTTAGGCAGGTTTTATTTAGGGAAGGGAAACTTGTAACCTGACGTGCCAGATGGTTTGTTACACAGAACCATCTGAGAAAACCGTCATTGGAAACGGTTTGGAAGAGGGCAGGCACTTTCCAGGCAGGTGATTGGATGAACCATCCGTCAATCAAACTGTTACCAAAGCGAGTCTGGAGAAGAGCGAAAAACATTCATCCCATTGAGAAATGCCTTCAGTGCCGTTGTTATCTCTTCTTTCAATTAAAAAAATACTCTGCAGTTCTGATATAACTGTTGCCATTGCAGCATCTACGCTAACCTCTTCAGGAGCTGCCATTGTTGGACACTGATTGAAGCACGCTCTGACGTGCCCGGACACAAAGCCATCACTTGAAGTCTGACGAAATGGATTTCCGTGTGATGTGTGATCCAGCGATTCTCCCAGGAATCCAGTTGCCGTGCAAGTTAAGGATTCTGGTGCTTTAAAAGATTTCCTATGACCGCAGAAAATACTCGGCTGTGAGACGTCTGCTTGGCCTGTCACTGACTGGCTGCTCACATTATACACAGCAGATGTATGCCCTGGTTTTCGGCCTGAGTGACAGTTTTGCTTGTTTGAGCGCTCACTGTGCAGAACAGAAAGGTGACAACTGACCTGCTGATCAGTTAATCCTGAAAACATCCCGAGAGTGCAAATTTTTTAAATCATGCTTGAGGACAATTCAAAAAGAATAAACAGTCATAACCTTGACTTGGCCTCATATTTACCTTATTACTAAACATAGGAATATTTCAAGTGAAGGACAAGACGGAGCGGATTAGGGACACAAGAGTAAAAGTAGTGGCTAAAACGTTAAACTTAGCAAACCCTGTCTTAGTTATGCTATATGCGCTAACTTTATTGATAAACTAACCTTTCAGAAAACAGCGAGTAATCATAGTTCTGAGGTGCGGTTAAGTAGTTATAAGGTCTGAGGTCAGATGAGATGATGATAATCAGTTATCACTGAGCATGGTGGAGCACCAGATCAGATGGTGCTCAGATTGCAGAAGGCCCCGCTGGAGTCTGAGGTAGTAGAGTTTCTCGCCAACCTGCATGATTTTGTTTGATTTTGCTGAATCCGACCCAGTGGCACCTATGACCTAAATCTTCTCGCTGATGGTCTCATTACTTATGTGCGTCATATAAATGCATCAGTATTAAATTGAGACAGTTTCATAATCAGTTAATCTGTTTTGTCAAAGTGGAATAACTTGAAATGTACTTTGGTTAATGATTTTCTGTATTTTCCCAGTGACAATTAAGGTAATTTAGGGGAGCTCTAAAACATGAAAAGGTTGATTTTTGCTTTCACAAGAACACATGATAATGACCCTGCTAATGTGCTCCTCTGTGGCTGCAGTCACTGGAAGCGAATTCAAACCATTAAAATGAAAATATAGGACGTCAATAACACAATCTCATGCGATGAAGCCTGTGCTGCTTGCTGAGAGGGCTCTGATTTGCATTGGCCTCTCCACTGGCCTGGGTTCCTCATTTCTCTCACCGCCACATGTGTCCCACTCAGCCAGGTGAATGGAAAACATAATCAGATCCTAGGTGGTCTTCCAACTCATATGTCACATGCTTTTAGCCGACCCCTGGAAAAATGTATTCAACAAGAATATTCAACAAGTCTCTACTGCCAGGGTGCAGTGCTCAGTTATTTTCACGACTACGGTCCCCTTTTTGTTAGCAAACAGCTTTAAATCATGCACCATTCATGCATCCAGTCATTGGATTTGTGTTCCTTGACTACTGTTCTCACACTAAAGCCGACCACACAGAGATAGCAAACAAAACATTGCATGTCTTGGGAAGGATTTGGATGGCTGGGCCCTGACTGCTGGGCCACATTGTACTTGTACCAAGAACGCCAGACAGAAATTTGCAATCTCTTTGTGTCCTATGAGGATTAGGAGAATGGCCTCCAGCTCTTGAGCCAACTGACTTGCGAGTGGCTGCAGCTGAAGGAAAAGGAGTAGCTGGATGAAGATATATGGTGACCTGCTCTTCAAACTAGGATTGTGCAGCACAGACATCATTTCCTCCAATAACTTTTGTCAAAGGTGACTTAAATTTAGGATGGTAATGGTGGTCAATGAGGCGAAGTATCCTACTGACTTTGGTGATCCCATGAATTTGGATGGATTGCCAAGAAATGTGGTACAGACATTCATGGTACCCATAGGACGAACCCTAATGATTGTAGCGCCATCATCAGGTTAATCATTTTATTTCTCCAATACTTTGGATTATGACTAAATACACGCAAAACTAACAAATTCCCATCAGCCTCAGTTGCTTTGTGTATTAAGCATCCTAAACTGAGATGCGTTATCTTTTCCCCAAGAGTTCTCCGCCCCACTGTGCTGTGATTGGCTAGTACTGGCTCGTACTACTGTGCTGTGAT
>NW_022280058.1:1451111-1475855 GCF_004355925.1 Anarrhichthys ocellatus | reverse complement strand
TACTGTGCTGTGATTAACTAGTACTGGCTGGTACTACTGTGCTGTGAAAAAAGAAATAACGCAACTAAGATGGTGACCAAGGTAAAGATTGTAACTGCTTAACATCAGCATGATAACGTTGTCGCTGTGAACATGTTAGCATGCTGACATAAGCATTTACCTCAAAGCTTAAAGCCCACTAACATGGGTGTAGACTCTAAGTCGTGTTTCTCACACCCAGACGTTAACAACTATCTGGATTTCAGTTTCTTACTCAAAGATTTCTTTGAGATGTAGACAGGAGGATTACGACCCTCTGACTAACAGTCAACCTGACATACAGCCTCGCTGGCAACGTCAAAAATAATAAACTTGACCAGGGAACCACTAAAGCAGTGGCACAAAACAACACACTACTACTTTTGCTAAAAGTAAGATGTCAGGGAACCATGTTCTAAGTCTCGGCAAAGAACAAAGCTCCCATAGCTTCTATATCCCGGCAGACAGGCATGGATAATGTCTCAGTGATTAAGTAAAAGAGATCTGACACAGGCTGAGTGCCTCCCACCGGCAGCAGACATTACAGTCAGCATGAAGCTCTTCAAACACCTTGGACAGCTCCTGCACCGCTGACAGATCCACAATCAGCACCTCGGACAGAGACACTTGTGTCACTCTGCAGAGTGAAGAAAAGTCAAAGATCTGTTGACTTTGTGTCTCATCAGCAATATTAATCTGAACAACACTTGGATCTTTTTCATGTGTTAACAGCAGAAAACACTCAGGAAATAGAGAAAAAAGTAAATTGATGGATATTGTTGTAGTTGCCACAGTTGTAGGAATTAAAGTGTAAATTAATATTTAGTGCATGGAGCTAGTGGGGAACATGCATCAGGTCCAGTGGTACGTTTCAGTCTAACAAAGAATAAATGCATTGTGCTCTTTGCCTCCTGTCGAGTCTCCGGTTTGGCTTTTACTCCTGGCGAGAACACAATTCAATACAAACTCATACAAGGATTCCTCTTGTATTTTGTGGACTTACAAGCTTTTTTTCCTGTCCATCTGATGAAGTAAGTGAATGGAGTTTGAAAGCAGCAGAGTTCACCTCGACTGCATAGATGACTTCATTTTTAAACATCTATGCGGTTACAAGTACATCATTTATGGCCTCAGCCAACGGCGCTGAAAGGGCGGCTTTCTCCACTGAAAGACATGTTTGACATTGACAAGTACTTTAACAAATTGCTTACTTAATGTTAGTTTCTAACTTTAGAAAAACACACAGTGAGGTTCAGTGTGAGTTACACTACAAGTCCATCAAAACTAAGAATTATTTTCCAATATACCATGCGTCATTTCCAAAGGTGTCTGGTTACTGTGTCTTGCCTTCAACAAGGTGGTATCTGAGGTTATTTATATGAAGTTTGTTCTGTGACTTAAAAATCATCATAAATACCAGTTATCCAAAACAACAGTACTTAGACAAGAACAGGCTCGAAGAAAGTGTCCTTTAGTAGCTGCTTCTGAAGCTTTGATCACATTTCAGCAGATGTTTGCTCAGCTGTCATGAAATTGCAGATGTTCAAATTTGAATTTTCTGAGCATGTTAAGGACTTCTTTGACATACACGGCTATTATCCAAGATATAATGTGATTTTTTTTAAATAATTTTTACTCATTTGTATTATTCTTGTTTTTTTATGTTTGATTTCATTGATAACGATATAAGTATGTGTTGGTTTGTGTTATATTTACACAAGACACAACAAAGACAAATTGTCTCGTACTTGCTGTGTCATCCTCGACACGTTCTGTGATTTACTGTCAAATAAACTGAGCTAAACTGAAACGTTCCTCTCTCAACTCACAAACATAAATTGACAGATAGATTTATGTTCTCTGAGCTGCAAATTATTCCTCCAACTTTTTGTTTTTTCTACTCTGCCGGCAGATGACAAGAACACTAAACATTGTTGTTGATGGTCACGCTCACCCACAAGGTCAGTGATGTTGTAAACAGGAGTCTCTGAAGAGATGAAACTGCTGGTAATTAATAGGCACAGCTCTGACAAATGACTGTTTCTAGGAAGTAATGAGTAAAACAACAAAATTAATGCTTTCATTATAGTGAGTAATTACGAAGATATTACCTTTTTATGGATGCCAAACTTAATACTGTCAATGATAATGCAGTGACGCTCTGCACATTGGAACATGGTTTCATATGATTGTTAATTTAGTCACACACATGCACAAGCTGTCCTCATTCATCCGTCATAGGGCGTGGTGGTTGTGGGAAGGTGGGTGAGGCTAAGGGGACAATGCCCAGCGGCGAGCACTCCCCCCCCCCGGGGAGGGCTGAGTGCCTCTCCCTCTCTCCCGCCTGGAGCTTCATCATTTATAGACGAGACAAAATAAAACAAACACAACAAAACGGCGTGAAGTCTGAGAGCTACGGCTCTCACATTTACAAGCTCTCACACATGGAGAGGGGTAGCTGGAGATGCACACGGAGCAGAGTTTGTCTAACTCCTTGTTCCTGCCTCTCAGCATCCCTCAGCAAGCAGCAGTCAGGTGGAAACCTGCTATTAGAATAACAACAATGCTGTACACTGTGCATGTGTGCGTCAGGCTGGATGTAACATTAATGGTGCGATTAGCCAGTTTATTAAAGCTAAATTTACTCTAAATGTTCTATGTCTATTTCTGCACCTGGAAGTACCCTAATTAGCATAGAGCTATTAACATAAGCATAGCCTGGCAGCACTATTTATGTGCGTGTGTGTGTGTGTGTGTGTGTGTGAGAGAGATGGAGAGAAAAGTGAGGCAGCGACTAGGTGTCATCAGTCACGCATGATGTCTCTCCAGTGTTTGAGATTTATAGCTTTCTACCAGAGACACCATGTTGCTTTTGTTGCTTAAACTGAGCTGACTGACAGAGACTGTGGTGTCAACCAAACATCATCTGTCGACCAGCGGAAAGTCCACCATCAGAGCTGCAAAAGGAGCTGTTTATCCTGGATATTAAAGGGGTACTCCAGTGATTTGGTATAGCACCTCCATAAAGTCTGAATACTCGCAAGGCACAGATTAAAGTAAAGAGGGTTAAGAGTGAAAGCAGCAGAGACTGAGAAGTGGTCCACACATGTGACTCAGTGGGCCCTCCCTGGCTGGTTAATGTCTTTCAAACTCAACACCCCGCTGTCTTAACAGAGACTTTGTGTTTTAGGCCCAAGACAAGACAACCCTGCTCATATCAGCTCAAGACAGTATACATGTTTTCACAAGTCGAGTAGAACTACTCATGACAAAGCGAACTCCCTTTTGTAAAATTGGTGGAGGGCCATGTATACATATTTAAAAGAGCAGACATGCAGGCAGTAATGTGATCATTTTTTTCAAGAGCCTCTACAATAGAGGATGAATGTGACTCCCGGCAATTCCAATGTTGATGTTGATATGTTGTGTATTCATAGATAAGATATACTTTATTGTCATGCAGAATCATATATAATACTACTTGTTGCTATTTAATATTTTGATGGACGATGGAATGAATCATAGTTTGCTGGTTGACTAATGCTATCCTTTAACTCAATGAACCAGCAGCCGAAGAAGAGAAAAAATTAATTTTACACAGCCGTAACCACAAATCATGTGTTACTTTTGCTGTTTTGTGATCAAAAGTTGAGTTTGAGGGCATGCTAATGGCTACTCCAATGCCTCTGAATCTTTTTTAGGGGATTCTAGCCATCTGTATTCATTTGCATGAAGGAGCATTGCACACTGCCCTCCTCCAGCAACAGTATATATATATATATAGGTTGATAACAGTATATGTAGTATATGGTATATGTTTCCATCTGCTGGATGAATTGTGGTACTGCACTCATCCTAATGGCATTGACCGTTAATACCGGTATGATGCAAATAGACCAATGGGTCATTTTCTTTGAATGGCAACAAGTAAGGTCTGATGATTGATTTTTTTTAAACAAAGCCATGAACAGTTATATTTAGATGAATTAAATATGTATGTGAGTAGTAGTGGTAGTTAATCTAAAGCCCAATGTGGCTCCAGAGGGAGATGAGGGAAGTCAGATAATTTGCCTCAAATGATATCACTCACAGTAAGTAAGTAAGTAAGACTAAAAGTTTGAAAATGAAAACGCTGCGGAGTCAGAAAGAAGTAAGTTTACCTAACCAGACCTCTGTAGCCCGTTCCTCATCTCGGCTCAAAGCCACGCTAGATGCTACAGGCATAACAAACCTGAATTTTCAGCCGGACTGCCGGGGTTGCATTTGGGGTAATGTAGGCACCAGGTTTTAATGAAAAAAAGAAGATATTTCTTCTTCTGTTCCATTGATTTTGATCATTTGTTTCTTTTCCTAAACTGTCCATAATGGGTCTAACAATGTTGTAGGACTGTAGCTAAACTGGGAAATCACTCTTTTAAATATGGCATTGATGTATTTACACAGTTGAGTTGGATGGATGGATGGATGGATGGATAGATGGATAGATGGATAGGTAGATAGATAAAAATCCTAAACTGAAAACACTTGGTATGAGTCTGGGCTGTCAATCAAGCATCATCTGTCAACATTTACTAAAGCCTGCAGAAAGTCCACCATCAGAGCTGTGAAAGGAGCCGCTTCCTCCCGATTCAGACGCCCAGAACAAAACGTCTGTACGCTATGACTATACATAACAGCACTGAAGGCAAAATCCCAATCAAAACTGCCCGTCCCGCCCACCTTCCTTCCCCTGCTGGATGGATGACTTTGACAGTAAAATGCTGTCAATTGCCATCAAATCAGTGTGAACATGGACTTCTGCAACACGGAGAGACTTGAACGCCAACATGCTGAGAAAAATGTAAACTGTTTTTATTTTCTTTTTCTTCAAGCTCAAGATACCCAGGGAAAACGTTTTCACGCAGAAACACACACACACACACACACACACACACACACACAGACACACTCTCTCTTTTACACAAAGTGAGTGCCGACCGCTGGAGGCTGAGAATAGATGTTCTAAGTTGGATGCAGTTGATGTAACTATTATTTCTCCTCTCTTTCTGCTCTACTCTCCCCTGGTTCATGTTACACCTATCTCGTTTTCTTCTCCATCCTCCTCTGCTGCTGCTCTCTATTCATCTCCTCTATCTCTCTCTCGCGCTCTTCTTCCTCCCCTTTCCTCTCCTCTGACTAGGCTCAACTCACTCCAGTATTTTTAGTATTTGTGAGTAGGCGTCGCCAGGTCCTTATGAATTTTCATGGGTTTGTTTAGTGTGTAGGCTGACACGCTGCTCTCTCCTTCTCTCTCTCTCTCTCTCTCTCTCTCTCTCTCCCCCTCTTCTTCTATCTATCTAGCTCTCTCACACATACAATCACAGCAGTTTAAGAACACAAGCGTACATGCAAACACACACACACACACACGTGTTAAGTGTGTAGGCTGACTGCTGGTTAATGAGGATGTTTGAAGTCTCTGGAAGAGCCAACAGCCTACAGCGGGCCTGTCAAAGTCAGCGCTATCACCCTCATCATCCCCCATCATCCTCTGCTCGGTCTCTTCTTCTTTCTGACTTATGCCTCTTGTTTTACTGACTCTTCTCGAGCCGCGGGGTTTGCTCAGATGCAGACGCTCTTTCAGGAAACGAATCATTTTCATTTATCTGCTTAATCTCACACTACATACAGTGTGATTATATCTATACGCACATGTATGTACGAGCGTTACTTCAGGGGTACAAGGAGCATTCTTCTCCTGTTTGTTAGAGTAATTACATTACCAGCTTGACACATGGGGCTCAACTCTGTTAATTAAATAAGAGGCTTGTGTTTGAGTGTGTGTTGTTACTCTGTCCATTTGATACGAGCATATGGATCACGTCAGAAAGAATTAGGTTGCTGTGGTCCTCACACCCCATCTCAGAGGAAGCGGCAAACAGATGAGAACACACTCTTGTGAGCACAGACGTATAGGTCTGTGTGGACATTGTAGTGGAGAGTGATGTTTTCACCATGCAAGTCATTTCAATAAAGTCTGGACGGCTCTCTCTCCTCATTCCTCCTTCTCTACTAGCTGCAGCTGGTCTATGGCTTGTGACAGATCTGAGAGCCTCGGTGTGTGCTGATTTGCACCATGCAAAAGTGTGTGTGTGTGTACGTCTGAGTGTGTGTTTTTGTGTCTATGTGCTCCTCTCTGCTCCCCTCTCCTGTCCCACTTCAGCCCAGATTAGAACGTCCGTCTCCTGAGGGAGACAAAAATATAAAAATAAAGCTTTTTACCAGAACACTGATCTCAACACACACACACACACACACACACACACACACATATTGCACACACACACTCATGCTAAGCATGCATTATGAAAGCATTTGGGGAGTGGGGCAGAGAGAGCTTTTGCAGCAGGATCCTAAAAAGCTAGTAGTCAGCAGACTGCAGAGATAGATAGATGTATATATATATATATATATATATATATCTATATAGATATAGATATATATAGATAGATAGGTTGTTTAACCTCCTCCAGCACAACCAGCTTTATTTCTTTAGCTAGTACTTTAATGAGAACACCTTCAGTTTCACCATTTACCTTCTGGAGTCTTCAGCCAGCTGTGTGAGGCTATAACATAGACTGTATATAAGAAGTGGATGTAGTCACAGTGATGTCACCAATTGGTTTGTGGAATGCTGTTTTGAAGCCTAATTTTGGTCGTCGCCATCTTGGTTTTTGGCTGTCGCCATCTTTTTTTGCAATCAGAAGTGACACGAGAGGGTGGAGCTAAGTACAACCGAAAAGCTGAGTAACACATCTTTAGGTGACCAAACCATATGTTATAATTTACTCTTCACAAACTGAAAACACAGTGTGAAAGGTTTAAAGTTGTCAGGTGAAAACACGGGCAACTCTCAGACTGCACAGCGCTGTGAACGTGACCCGCAATCACAAGGTAGCCCTGCCCTAAAGCATACCCTTTATGGTGTATTTTTCTCTAAATGGAACAATAATTTACTAACTGAACATCATGCTGTATTGAAGAATATTTGATTGAGAATACTATTGAGACCATAAACTCATGTTTAGATAAATCAAGTGAGAAGTAGAGTCATTTTCTCATAGACATCTATACAACCAGAGGAGTCGCCCCCTGATGGCCATTAGAGATAATTCAAGTTTAAGACACTTCAGCATTGGCTTCACTTTTAAGACGCGGAAGTTGCCACCTGTGCTGTATTTATCTCAAAGCATTGCAAACAACAGACACATGCTGATATTTAGTAGGTATAATGTCCACAATCGTCACCATTAGTTTCATCTGTTAGCATTGCTAACATTTACTAATAAGCACTTAACTCAAAGTGCAGCTGAGGCTGATTGGTGATGACATTTGGTCATACACATAGAGTTTTCATGAAGATGATGAAATTAAAGAATTGCCAGAGTTATTGCAATTCATCCTGAGGGAAGCATAAATAGTATCAAATTTTCAATCTAATTATTGTTGAGACATTTCACTCAAAATTGCAAACCAATGCTGATGCAAGAGGAAAAGTAATTTGGATTCATCCTCTGAGGATCAAGAATGAAAGTTTCATGGTAATCCATCTAATAGTTCTTGAGATATTTCAGTGCGGACCAAAGCAGTGGTCCGACCAACAGACCCAAAGAGCCATGCTGCTAGCAGACAAAAAGTTCATTCATTAACAATTTATTAACTCAACTTATTAACTGCAGACATGATGGCTTATTAGAAAGTGAGAAACCTCTGACTTACAGATTTTCTAATTAGCCATTAAGTTTACAGTAATGTTATCATTAATTAAGGCAACCAAAAAGTTGAAAGTTAATTTCCCTGGACTTTAGAAATAGCCGTCTGACCAAATAATCTTGAGTCACGGTCTGGTGTGTATAGTAAGTGACTTCTTCTTTTTTTTTTTTAAACAAGTTAATCATCTTTAATTACAGCTTTGACAGGGTAGTCATTTCTTTAAAGAGCTGCAGAGCACCCTTGACAACTCATCAGAGGGTGCGAAACCCAGAGTGTACCCACTTTCTAACGAGCCGTCAGGTCTACAGTTACACATGTTAGTAAGTCATTAAAGGAGTAGGTCAACATTTTGGTAAATACACTTTTTTTTGCAGCGAGTCTATGGTAAATATGAAGCTTCCACTAACAGACGGTTAGCTTAGCTTAGCATTACGACTAGAAACGGGGGGAAACAGCTAGCCAAAGGTAACACAATTGACCGAAAAATGCAATTTCTGGTTTGTGGTGTGAACTCCTCTTTTAAAAGGGAACACTGATTTTAAAAATGTTATTCCTATGGTCTAAGACGGTCCAAAAACATTTTTGAACATGAACTCTCCCTCAGACCCTATTTCAGGACTGAGAACTCGACAATAGAATAAAGCTCATTTTAGTATAATAAAGAAAACAAACATTCTGTGTTCACAAAATGAATCTTCTATTCATTGTCTGTGGAGTAGCTCCGGACTCCTGATGATACCCGTTGACATCACAGGTTTGAGAGTTACTACTGTGGTTTCTGGCTTTGTGAGAGAGAAGCTCATGTTCACAAATATGTATTGAGCTTTCCTTGGCCAGGGAAATAACATATCGGAATTCTTAATTTAGGTGGTGTTCCCCTTTGAGCTTCATATTCTATCCTCTAATGGCTTATTACTGATTGATGAAGCATTAATAATTGTTTTATTCACAATGAATAGTTTAGTTACATGACGGACTGATAGATAGATGATGGATAAATTGATAGATGGATGGATAGATAGAAAAAAAGATTAATCAACAAGACCCAAACAAGTAGAAAAATGTAACCTTTACTTATTTACAGATTGTACAGAGGTACTGAGTGACAAGGTAGTATTTACAACACAACTAGTAGCTTAGAAACCCCTGAACTTATACACAAGTGAGATACACGGCAGGGAGACCCGGAGGACTACACACCAATGCACTCCTTCCACCCAGTACTGTGTATAAGATGTGTTTATCTGGACCAAACTGAGAAACGTTCACCACATGTTCCTCGACGACGGCTGGCGTTGTGCAGGAGCCAGCTTGGCGCCTTGGTGACATCGCAGGCCGGGAGTCGGGGGTGTTCCAGTCGGATGTGGTGCACTAACCAGGGTGGAGGGAGACGTTGGTGCACGTAGCCTCAGTAGGTCAACTCAGGGAGAACTCAGGTGTTGCAGCAAAATAGGTACCACCAGAAACACAAGCACGTCATGCAATTTAAAAAAAAAGAATCAAAAAATCAAACAAAAGGTTGGTGTAAAAATCGGTGTGATGGTGGACGCACAAAACTCATTCTACATGTTCTCTTAACCAACGACAGTACAGACGCAACATGTGTTTGTGTGTGTGTGTGTGTGTAGCTGTATTTGTGTTATATGAGTAAGAGCCGGGTCAAATGTTATGTGTGGGACGAACCGAAGAGAGTACAGAAAAGTATACACACACACACCACAAACAACCTCTTGTTACACATATCCACTGACTTATATAAATGCCTGCACGGTGTAAAACACACGTACACACTCTCGCACACACACACACACACACACACACACACACACTCACACTCAGAGGTGAAACAGCACAGACTCGTAGTGGAAGAGAACCATGTGGGTGGGAGGGGGCTCGTATTAACCACACAGGCTGGACTATCATTATTCATTGAGTGTGATTCAGATGAGAGACCCAGCTACGTGTCGCTAGTTAACTGGTGAGCTGACCAGGATGGTTAACTAGTCTGTTAACCAGGCAGTGAGGACTGTACAGTGAGGTCCCAACCAACAACACACCAGAGGAAAAAAATAAATCACACAAGAATCTAAAAACATGCCAGTCTTTTTTTTTTTTGTTCTTTTAAAAAAGCAGAATAAAAAGCCACGTTGTTATTGAAATGAATTCAACACATAATACCATTCAAATCAAACAAATGATATCCGTTTCTAACATTTAAAACAAAGATTTCTCTGTACAGAAGTATAATATTGCAACCTGATATTGTGCATATAACTCACACACCAAACCTGGTAAGATTACCAAAAGAGGGGCAGCGTTCACCGTTCAAAAAGGTGCGTTTTTTTGTTCAAACTGTCTTGCATTCTTTGCGGCCAATATATATAGAGCTGTGTGTGTGTGTGTGTGCGTGCGAGAGAGAGAGAGAGAGAGAATAGAGAATAGAGACTATCAGCTAATGGGATATCAAGTCTTTTTTCCATCAAAATCCTTGTGCTCAAAAATCAATGCCCTTACTCAGTAGATTATGGATTTCTAGAACACTCATACACACATTGCCAGCTCGTCGAGTGTGTGTGCATGTGTGTGTGTTGCTTCTGTAACGAGTCACTTTGCAAACTCTCTGCTTTGCCATGTGACTCTCTCTCTGCTGAAACACAGCGCTGTGTTCTCGCCAACAGAGAGCCACACAAGTACCAGCTACTTTGACGCTCGTCCAGGAGTATTAATTTGGTGAGTAAATCTGCAACAGTGATGCACTCAGCCTCTGAATTCACTACGGAAACATTAAAACGGGCCTCGAGGTCTTTTGTTCAACTTAAAAACTTATTTGAAAAAAGCACTGTATCCTACGAGAGGCGGCGTTGAATTTGAGGAATTCTTATTACTACTCATATAAAGTGATTTCCAACAATATGTTGAGCTTTAAAAACACCACGACTGAACGTTATTCTTCTGATACTCAATCTACTCTATAATAGAAGGAAGCAGGGAAGGAGCAAAAAGACAAAGGAGTAATTAAGAGAATAAACCAAAGCTGATGAAGGAAGAAGGGAAGGCTAGATGAAGGACGGATGAGCACTGTAGAAGTTAAGAAAATAAGAGAAAGATTAAGAGTTGTTGCTGTGTATACTGTATGATGCTGTACCCATTATCTAACGCTCTTCTGACCTCACAATGGAAAATCAACGGTGCCCTAAAACCCAATGTTATAGAGAAATAAGAGAAAAGAAAACATCTATCCAGCGAATGATTGAGAATATTCATATTTTTCAGTACAAAAGTGTTTTTGGTCAAACGTCTGTGTTAGGTGGCAGGGTATAAAATCTACAAAGTGCACAGAGAGAAGCTATCTCATAGCTTCGACACACACACCCACCCTAAACTACTATCCTAGACTACTGCGTATGTGCATGTGTGTGTATGTGCATTTTTATATATATATAGATATCAATATCTATATACTGTATATGTGTGTGAGTGTGTGTGTGCATATATGACCCTGTATAGGAGTTTAACTGTAACACAGGGCAGTAGGAAGCATGCAGTATGACCTGAAGGCTAGCTAAGAGAGGAAGCAAGGATGCTATACTGTATGTCTCTAGATCTAGAAACACTAGAACACACACTCTCGTCCTGATAGGCTTTTTACTGGCGGCCATGTTTGGTCCACTTTTTGGAATGTTCAATCAACTGACATCAACAATAACAAACAGTCGGTAGTATTTACTTCCCCCCCTGTAGAAACAGACACAGTGTGTGCATGTGTGTTCGAGTGTTTTTACATCGCTTCTCAGACCTGCGTCCCGACCAGCTGCCCGCCTCCCAGTCTAGTCTATTACTAAGATAGTAATTTCCGTTCCAGTCAAGAGTTACTCTAGTGTAGTTTACTACTCTTTAAGCCATGCTGGCAGTGCAGTTTGGGTCTCAGACAACATACGGGTTGACTGTAGAAATCATAGTGCAACAGGAGAGTTCTGGAGAGGGGTGGGTGTGCTTAGCTAAAATATCTGTGTGTGTGTGTGTGTGTGTGTGTAATCTCAGAAAGAAAGGGGCTTTCTGTGAGACCCCTTCATCTCCAAGAGGCTGGTGAGAGGGCGGGACAAGTCGGCTCGTCTTCCAAACACACTGTTGTATCTCCCGTCAGATCCCACTGTTGGCGTTAGACTCCGTGTACAGTGTCCCTCTTATTCCACCAGGGATTCGATCTGTCTTGTCAGACGGATTGTCAGTTTGTGCCTCGTTGCCCACAGCTTGAGGCTAGTACACACACTGACACTCACACACACACACTCTTCATCTAGCACTGTGCCTCCAGGTGTCCCTGTGGCACCAACCCTGTCCTGTAGAGGGTGTGATAAAGAACAATTTATTTACTCAGCATCCCCATTAACCTTTAAGTCCAGAGCAGACCTCCCCGTCTTTCACCTGTGTGTGTGTGTGTCCGTGTGTGCGTCTCTGTGTATGTGTTTAGAATCAGAGCAGCCTGGTTCCAGTCACACACACCTCTGTCTTGCATGCGTGTGTGTGTTAGTGTGTTTCAGTGAGAGTGCGCGTGTTGCGTGCGACTCTCAGACGTCAGACTCGATGCTGGGCATGCGGCGGTAGAGCCGGGGCCTGTTGCCGCCTGCGCTCGAGGCTCGCGGCGCTGTCACATAGCTCATTGGCTGAGAGGCGGCGGGTGGGACCATGTAGGCCACCACAGGGGGCTCCTGCTGGGGGTAGAACACCTGTTGGTCGACAAGGCCGCCATGCTGGTTGTTGTGATGGCTGCCATGGTTACCGAGGGTAAGCGACATCGGCATTCGCTGCTTATAGAGCTCGTGGGCGGAACTTCTCTGTGGCAGCCGTGTGACAGCCTGGGGGGAGGGATCTCGTTGTGTCGTGCCAGGAGCTGACTGGAGGAAAGGGTTGTGAGAGGGGCGATCGGGGAAGAGACTCTTCGAGCGCCGGGGGAGGGGCATAGGGGCGGCGTCCAGACTGTGGTGGTGTGAGGGTGACGGAGATGGGGGGCTGCGGCTGCTGAACGGACGATCAGAGCGCATTGTGAGAACATTAGCATAGGCTCCCTCGTCCAGGGTCAGCTCCCTCTCCCTATCTCTGTCAGGCAGGCTCAGGCCCCGCAGGTGGGTGTGCAGCTGCGACAGCCGCTCGGGAACGCCGTCCGGAAGCACGTTCTCATAGGAGTGCTGACGACTGAGCTGAAGGTGCTGGGCCGACGACGAGGTGGGGAGAGGCGACGGGGAGGAAGGGGAGGGCTCGAAGTGGCTGACCAGCCCGTCCCCTTCGCCCACCAGGCCCAGCTCGCTCTGGGGAAGGTAGTGTGTAAACATGTCCCCGCTGTGTGGGTGAGTGTGTGTGTGGGAGTAGTGCGAGTGCAGGTGATCCTCGCTGATGTCGTACAGGTTTCCCAGGTGGGCGCAGGCGTCACAGCGGGCCTGTGGCGAGCGGACAGTGTAAAGGCCGGAGTAACCGCTCAGCTTGGTCAAGCAGGAGCGACAGTGGCCGGGCCTGACGCTTTGTGTCCCCTGTCCTGCACCCGGAGCATCGAATGAACCTCCAGTCTTGTCCTTTGAGCTGCAGGGAGAGAGGATAACATCGATTATACAAACAAGAAAAAAAACTATAAAAACCCTTGAAACATGGTGACGGTGTTCATTTTCTGCTGAGCATGATACCTGCTGTGTGTGTAGGTGCTGTATTTCTTGTCCTTCAGGGAGTGCAGGTCGGCCTCTGCGCTGTGACTGTGGTGCAGCAGGCTGGCACTCAGCTGCAAAATGGGTGCGTCCACCTGGTGGGAGAGTGTGTGAGTGTGTGAGTATGTGCTGTCAGGTGGAAACAGGTCAGGGGGGTAACTGTGGTCGTCACCTCCCCCCTGGCTGTCTCGCTGGTAGGGCGGAGCGGACTGGAGACTGGCCTGGTCTGAGTCAATGGAGTAGATCTTGGATCCTCCGCCCCCACCTCCTCCTCCTCCTCCTCCTCCTCCTCCCCCTCCCCTCTTCCTCAGCTGATTGATAGGCTTGAATCCTCCCCTCGCCGCCGCAATGGAATCAGAATCTTTGTGTGATGGCGGCCGGCTGGAGCACTCTGAGATGTCAGAATGTGGCGTCTCTTCAGGCAGATAGCGCTGGCTCTTCATCGTTGCAGGTCCAGGTCCAGATGAGGGGACGGGGCTTGGGCCTGGAGATACGACAGTGGGCTGAGTCTTCAACGTCTCAACACTTTTCTTCCACAGGGCTCGAGGTTTCGAGCCCTGTGGCACAGCGGCGAGGGCCGACCCAGTGAGGCGGGTCTTGCCGTTGTCGTTAGTGATTGACAGCTGGGGCTTGTTGGGGCTGGTCTGAAGAGGGGGGGCTTTCTGTTGAACCGGGAATGGCGCAGCATTGTTAAGGAGGTTTTTGTGTCGCCCGGACAATGACAAGAAACTGTGCGGACCAGCAGCGTTGCCATAGAGACCAGGACCCTTCGGGGGCAGACTGTGGAGTGAGTTACCTAGGAGACAAGGAGAGATGCACCTCAGACAGCAGATACAATACACGGATGTTGGGATGGATGCTCAGCCTGATCTATTATCTACTGCCCTGGCACGCACTTCTAATCATGAGGCGAGCTTATACATGACAGTCAATACGATTACAGTCCGGAGTCACCAACAAGGGGAGAGGAGTCACTTTTAGATCGGCATACGTAGACTGTATAGAAAAGGCAGGGAGACGTATGTACGTGTAAGCAATGGTATCACAGGTGGTATGTTTGCCTGCTCTGTGCGAAGTAAAATATACAATATAAATACAGTGTACAATATACACTGTGAGGTGTACTGTGTGTGTGAGTTATAGTACCTTTCCCCGACATCACATCTAAGATGTTGGGCTGCAAGAGGACAGTGTTGCGTTTGGGAGAAGACAAAGCCATGGACTTGGCAGACTTGAGCAGATGCAGCATGTTGGCTTGAGGACTGAAGTCCAGCTCAGGATTCTTTTTCTTCATATCTATATGAACGCCATGGATACAGCTCCATATACCCTGAGAGGAGAGGAAACAAAAAGGATGAAACAAGACAAGAGGAGAAGAGAGGCAGAGGGGAGAGAGATAAGGAAGATAATAGAAGAGTTCCCAACCCAATGACTTCACTAGAAAAAAGTTCAAACATGCACAAGACTAATTTCCATGCACGGTAAATTAAGGGAGGCCTCTGTTTCCTTTTCTCCAATGCGATCACTGCAAACCTTAACCTCATTTTGTTTTGTAATGTGGCAAGAAGAGATAATCGCCACTTTTTTAGATGAACGGCTTTCAGAGGCGCCTAGAAAATTTAATTTAGGTGATGATGTCACTGGAGGGGGGCCTTTGAGTGCAAGGAGATGTTCTTCCTGAAGCCACTTAACCTCCTGCATCGCTGCTCGAACGGCATGCGCACACCGAGAGAAAGACAGACACACACACACACACACTTACACACAGACAGACATCGCACTCTTTTTGTAAAACATTTAATGTGTGAAATGCTGCTCGTCTGGAATAAAAGCCCTTCCTCACACAGAGACATAACATATGAATAATGAAAGAATGGTCTGTCTGGATGTGCCCATTTCTGTTTTGTGTGGGTCTGTGTGTGTGTGTGTGTGTGCGTCTGTCTGCCCATGTGGTCAAGTCTGTCCATCCCCTTGCTCCTCCTGTATATGTGTTACCATTTATAACTTTGGTAGACCAGACTCATGTACGTGTGTGTGGGTGAGAGAGAGAGATACAGAGCTTTGTGTAGTGTGTGTCTATATGAGTGTGTTCACATCATCCTCTTAGCGGTTTGATTCCTCCATCCTGCCGTCCATGCCGTTAGTTCATCTCTACCTCAGCTGGACTATATAATCTTTTATCACACGCATACAGTACATGCCCAGACTCCTTCTATATGTTAACAGTAACTATTGTGTGTCTCAGACTTGTGATTGTCCACATATTTGTTTTTTCCTTTAACTGAAACAATCATGTTTCAGGCTTCAAGTCCTTTTTGTGCATTCCTGTTTGCATTTCCACTGCATCTGAAGGACCATGAAGATTAGGCAAATTGGACTGCTTTGTCTGAGTTGCAACAGACAACAGAAAAATCGTTTTTGTAATTTAATGTGTGATGTTTGAACTGCTGTTTTTAAACACCACAAAGGCTCCACGGCTGTCTTCAAAGTCGCAATATCTTGCTGACTTTTTTCTTGTTCTTTCTCAGCTTCAGTATGAAACCGAATTAAGACAATTTGCAAATGCAGTTAAGCTTTGTTTTACTAGCTGTGTCTCTGTGTGTATAGCCTGCTCTCTCTGTATTTCATACTCTCTAGGAGGAGTCTGCAAGTCGCCTTCACGGTTTAAACGTCAATGACATTACAAGTAATTCCCATCCCGAGTCCTGATATTGATATTGCAATAAGTGCTTTGTTGCAGTCCCAATCAATGCTGTACATCAGTTTTTGCACTCTCGAGGATGGTGTTTGATCAGTAAGTGGTGATTGTAACGGCAACATCTTAAAACATCAGAAGCAGAAGGAGCAAAAAAATGGACCATGTTCCTGCAGTGGAAAAGATAAATTTCCTTATCCTCACCCTGCTGATTGTGAAGAGCAGACCAGGCCTCCCAGTGCAGACACCAGTGAAGCAGTATCTCAGCCTCCAGTAGAAAAGGTGTTCAGAGATGAAGGTGAGGATGGAGAGGCCCATTGCTGTGGCCAGCATGTAGAAGACACCCGCCATGTTGTCGACGTCCAGCTGGCTGGACATCACCTCGTTCTTCTCGCTGTGGCAGATCCCAGTCAGCCACTGGGCCTCCAGCTCCTCCATCTCACCTGTTGAAAAGTTCAAGTTCAAGACCTTCATTTGTCCCCGAGGGGGCAATCGGTTTTGCAGCAGTAGCAATAACAACACAGGGCTAGACACACAAGATAAAAAAAACACACTTACATAACTACATTATAAACACCTATAAATACAGGAGTAACACATGAGGTACGAAGTTACAATATCAGTGAAAAGAACAGGAATGGTTGGAGATTTGCTGATACTACCTGTACTACAGAGTTCGGCAGTAAAACGGCAGAGGGTATGAAAGAGAATTTATATCTTCAAATTAAACAGGGGTGCAGGTGTGGTTACTGTCAGATATAATGGCTTCTGCTTTCTTTAACAGCTGTTTCAAATGGACATTTCTGCTCAGCGCCAATGATTTCGCTGCTGACTTTGTTAATTTGTTTTTCTGTTTGAGGAGATGAGGGATGCATACCAGCTGAAGGCAAGTGTAAACTGACTCAATAAAATATTTATAATAAATCAGTGTGATCAGGGATCTGTCAACCGGGAACATGGCTAGCTTCCTCAGACAATCAAAGACGCTTTTCTTACCCTGCATATCTGTGGTCAAATTGTCTCAATGTTGTCCGTTAATTAAAGTGTTTAAAGGAGTTTGCTGGAAACGTCTGGAATCAATGCATATGTCATTGCTATACATCATTTATAAGAGAGGACGCAGCCTTGGGGGGACCAGTTGATGTTATAGACAGACCAGATAGATTTACTCTCACTCTCTGAGTCCTGTTAGTGAGGAGGTCCAATATCCATCCCACATTGTTTGAGTCCAATCCAAAGCACTCTAAGTTTCTGCACCAGCAGGTGGGGGTGTATAGTGTTGAAGGCAGACAAGAAGTCCGCAAACAACAATCTAGCATGGTTTTTACTACCCTTTAAGTGCTTGTATATGGTGTTACGTAGAGTTATAGCAACCCCCTGTTGGTTCGATAGGCAAATTGTAGGGGATGAAGGAGATGTTCAGTCCTGCCCAGTAGCTCTGTGGAAATGTAGGTGAAGTGAAAATGTAAGATGGCTGCAGGTAGGGGCGAGGAATGAAGAAGAAGGAATAAAACGAGGTTGAGAGAGAGGGAGGTAATGGGCGGTAGAGGGAATAAGAGAGGTGTGGTGGGAAAAAGGCCATATCATGACGAGGAAAGATGGAGGGGAGAAGGGACGAGAAGTGAGTTGGTAAATGGATCGTAATGAAAAGGATACAGGAGGTGGAGGGAAAAAAAGGGTTGTGGGAGGAGGGAGAAGAATTGATAGTGATGGAGTGATAAGGAAAGATGGGAGGAATTATTATCAGGCCGAGTGTGTTTGTGTGTCGCATGCGCACACGGGTGTTTGCCCCGAATAAAAAGGCCGGGTTTGAAGCGAAGCGCTTTAGTGGTTTCAGCAGTTTGATTTCTGTCTGGCTCATTCTCTTTCCTCCATTCACACCATCTCACAGCTTATTATACAGAACAATCTGGAGGAGTAAACATAAATGGACAGGGTGGACACACACACACACACACACACACACACACACACACACACACACACAGTATAATGATGATGAAATGGTGTGTTAAGACTCGCCCCTGATAGGAGGAGAGAGGGAGAGTGTTAGGGGAGGGGGAGGGAGGAGGGAAAGCTGAGTAATGGAACAACTGTAATAACAATAAAAGCCTGGATCATCTGAGAAACTTAAACTTAAATGTGTGACTGTGACCGTGTGAGTGAGATGCTGCAGAATGTTGATGCGCGCGAGCGCCTCACCATCTCCTATGATGCCCAGGATGGCCAAATCAACCAGGCGCTTCCAGTAGGATCCTTTCTGCAAGGCGATACCATAGCCTGTGGTGGCAAAGATGTAACCGCTGCCGATGGTGACCAGCTTACAGCCGTCGTCTCTGCCCGCCATGTAGTTCAGCACCGCAGCGTCGTAAATGAAAGCATCCAGCTTTCTGTAAGACAACCACACATTCTGGATTTATTATCTGGGGGGGGGGGGTTTCCAGCCTGTACATGATAAATCTCAGGGGTTATGACATCATTAACATAAACGGTAGAACATTAAAATAACATATTTCTGCAACACAAATTTTGATTTATTTCACTTTCACTGATGTACTGAATATTTTACCTACAGTATTCAGGCCTCTCAAAGTCATTCAGTTAAAGCAAAGGGACATTACTTTTGAAAGAACTGCTTGCAACTCATAAACAGACCCTGTGCCATTGGTATGCTTTAAAGGACTAATTTGACATTTTGGGATACGGGAGTACTCATTTAAATATGAAGCCAAGAAATAGTCCTGCACAAGGACTGTCTCACATGAAGAAATAGTTTTGGGAAATATGCTTATTTGCATTCTTGTTAGATGAGAGGATTGATACCATTCTCATGTCTGTCTGTTAAATGTGAAACTAAAGGCAGGAGACAGTTCGCTTAGCATACAAACCACATTGAGCCCTTTTTACACTTTGTTTTTTAAACGGATTAAACAAATTAGATAAAACATTTTAAAGGTGCTAAATTCCAAAATCTGAGCATAATCTATGATTGAGGGATTGCCTCCACACGGTTCTCAACATGGCGGTGGGCATTTACGCAATGTTTATGTGACGACGCCGTGGGACGGTACGGCGTTATCAGCGGTAATGGCGAAGCGCAGAGCGACGGCGATTAACTCACATGCACTGACACGCACAAGCGGCACAGAAAAGCTCTGATTACAACACACACAGAGGGAGAGTAACTTCTCTGCTCAGGACACCGTTACTCCATTATATCTTTACATCAAAAATGTATGTGTTTGCTGCTATATTAATGCTCTTAATTTCGAATTTAGCATGTTAACAAAACAGTATTAATTCCATTAAAAATGAACAACAACTACAATGTATTTGGGGTTTATCTTCATGGTAAAAGAAGATAATGTGAAATGTGATCCACCAGGCGCCTCAATCTTCAAGACCACACCACTCTACTGAGCCTAGTGTACATAGTGTGTTGTGTGCCAGTAACAATTTCACTCAGATCCATAAACAGACCAGTTGGAATACTCACAACACTGGTTTTTTTTGGGAGCTGAAATTCTCACGCTGGTCAGATTATGACTGTGACTGAGAGTACTGTCCTGTGTGCACGCTGGAGCAGTGAATCTTCACGCACATGAGGATGTCTTTGTTCGTACTGAGCTATAATCTTTTATTCGCAGGTTTTGTCATTATTCTGACATGACAAGCTGGATTCAAACTAAGGGGCCACAGTTTGTATCTGACAAATCATTCCCCCTATGTGGGCTCGATACATCTGAGCTCAGCAAAAACAGAAGCGTGATGTATGAAAGGGGCCAATATCACCACCCTATATAGCAGCAGAACCCTTTTTATAACTTCTTTATGAGCAAAAAAAAACATGTTATATAAATACACATACACATATAAATTCATACATATATGAATACACCCTGGTGCTCATCAATCCCCCCTGGGGTTCTGCATGTTAGAGATGGATAAATATTAAACACTTTGAATTAAACTGTTCACCAAAGGGCATATGTTAAACGCAGTCATTGAGTATCTGTTGTTGCAAAACTGCACAGACGTTCATTCATTTAAGTCCACACAGCGTTTGAAAACGATACACTGTAGATTCATTAAAGAATAGAATATTTTAAACGTGTTGGATGACTTTGACAGGAACTCCAAAGTGTTAACATTTTCTTTGATTTTAACAACAAATCTTGCTGAATTGAATTAAAGACACATTATATATACAGTTGTATAAACAAAGCCTAATGTATGGAGTATGAGAAACAATCCTCCTATATTTGATATTCAGCATCAATGAAGTTATTGCAGAGATGCTACAAGTAAAATCATATTTGGAAAAAAATACCCAAAACATCAAAGCACACAAAACTAATGAACAAATAAAAGCATTGCAGCCATCCTTCCATTAGTGTGTGTAGGAGGGAGAATAAAGGCAGCAAACTACAGAACAAATTACACACTCCCTGTTTTGGCAGCTCCATCTCTCCAGCAGCAACAAGACTCAATAATGAGCACTTGCAGGCAGCGTCTGCTTTTTTACCGTCAGTGACACAAACACTGAGCACATTCTGCAGCATTTTAGCATAAGCTAGTGCTGAGCCCCACAGGGCCGAGTTTTTCGGTGTGATGCAATGTCTTTTTCGGATTGTTCTCACATGTTCTTATGCATATGAGCTGTCTGCAGACAAAATTAGCCTCTCAGGTATAAAAAAAATCTCAACATGACACGAGTTGACATGACAAGTTTACAGTACCCGGTCTTGAGGGTGACAAGCGCATCCACGACGCCAGTCTGATGGTATTTGGTCATGTACTGATGCATGTCTGGATAGTTCTTCCGGATGTTGCGCTCGGTGCTGCCGTTAGGAACCGTCCCAAAGCGAAATGGAGGGGAATAGGAGTATGGACTCTGGAACTGCAGTGAGAGAAATAAGGAGAGCAAAAGAGAGAGATATTTTTTTTTAGATGGAATTGACAGGAGGAGACAGGAGCACAAAAGAAGAAAAAACAAAGAAGCTAAAAGACAAAGAGCAGAACGGAGAGACAGTAAGAAGTTTGAGAAAGCGGAGGGGAAGAAAGGGAGGGAGGGAGGGAGAGAAAGTGTTAAGGTGAAGGAGAGTCAGATAGGAGGAGAGAGAAGGAAGGAGAGTGACAAGAAGAGACAGAGGAGAAAGGAGGGACAGTGGAGTGGACTCATCAGTCATCATCATTGTGTGTCCAGTCTAGCGTAAGTCTGGCTGGGGTTCTGCTGACACTGCCAGCCTCTGCAAACTACACACACATCCAAACACACACACAAGTCTTTGATCTATACAGCCCGTGTGTGTGTGTGTGTGTGTGTGTGTGTGTGTGTGCGCGCCACTGGGTCTGTTGTGCTGGCAGTGTTAGCTTAGTGACAGCTACGGCCAGAGGGTTTGGGATGTTGAAGCCCAAGGGCGCTCCCTGGAGAACCCTGTCTGGCCGCAGGGCTGGCATCCATTACAAGAGCAACCCTGTTGGTGAATGTGTTTAGCTTCTTCTGTGCGTGTGTGTATGTTTCCATATGTATGTAAACGCACCTTCTTGTCAGACAGTCCAGTGACCTGGTCCACAAACTCTTCCTGGATCATGAAGGCAGCCAGGTTGGCAGTGTAGGAGGCCAGGAAGATGACAGCGAAGAAGGCCCACACTGATACAATGAACTTACTCGTGGTGCCTTTTGGGTTCTGCACCGGAACAGAGTTGTTGAACACCAGACCCCACAGCAGCCATATGGCCTTACCGATGGTGAATGATGGACCATGTGGGTCTAAGGGAGACAGGCAGAGGAGGAGAGGGAGAAATAAAAATGAGAAAGTGTAAAAAAAGACTGGTGCTGTGTGTGCTGAAGAACCAAGAATGCAGGTAAAGGAGTATGAAAGCTTTCAGTTATTCAGCTGAATGTATGAGGCTGATGTTTGGATTAAAAAACAGCCATGTCAACGTAACAATGTACATTTCAATATAAACTATAATGTTTTCCCTTGAAATTCCTGCCTTACTGTTGCCTACCGGCCGTGGGGGGAAAAATGTGAAAAGTATCATTGCAGAGGCTCTAATTCTTGAATAAATGCCACCGTCTTTTTAACAACAAAAGACCTTCTAAAAGAAAGCGTTTTATGATCTAGTTTGAGGGCATCATGGGTGACATTGTAAATATCAAATATAATGTGACAGTATTATTGGCTTTTATTAATGCCTACAGCTCACAAATTTTGCTACAGTAATTGTGGACGACAGGCATTTTCTTGGGTTTTACGAGCGTGATTAATGGGTGCAGACCGAAACATATTTTGGCCAACTAGATTGACCTTTACTTCTAGCAAGTCAAAGCCACCAACGACTATGATGCAGTGAGTAAACCCTCTGTACAGGTGAATCTAAAAGGATGTTTTTCAGACTGATATCTTACAGAGAAAAGGAACGAAAACCTCTAGTGAGATTTAGACCTGCTGCTGTGATGATGCATGCAGTGATTTGCATCTGAAACAAACCACAAACAAGACATTCACTCTTCATTAATATTGAGTTGAACTTAAAAATCAACATGACAGTTTATTTCAAAGTGGGCCCTGATGGGTGATATGCACCACTGTGACACAGCAAAGAGATTTAAAAGAATAAATCAATTTTAAAAACCACTATTCGATCTCATGCCACTCTCTAATCTGTACAGTAAATATTGAGCAAAAGCCAGCAGCCGGTTGGCTTAGCTTAGCAGTCGGGAAAGGTTGGCAAACTCACAGTGACAATAGGACTCCAGGAAGTTTCTGCTCACAGCTAGGATAATGTCTGGCACATTCCCCAACATGTTGTTTTTACTCTTCAGCTTTTGTACAGATTAAACAAATCAGATATAACTTGTTAATTAGTGAGCTTTAGAGATGCTGGTAGATGGATTTTGTTATCTTTGGACAGAGCCACGCTAGCTTGTTCCACTGGTTTTCAGTCTTTGTGCTAAGCTGCGAAGCTGCAGCTTCATATTTATTGTACAGCCACGAGAGTGGTATCAATCTTCTCATCTAACTCTTATCAAAAAAAGCCAGTAAATGTATTTCCCGACAATATTGAACTTTTCTTTTAAAGACACAGCGGTCTCCTGGATGTGAAACAAATAATTTGTGAATGAAAATATAGTTTAAAAACAGTTTTACATTTGTTGTTCAGTATAAGATGAAAGATTTGCAAACTAAACACGTGTTCCGTGCGCTAAAAAAAAGAAAAAATCATATAAAAAAAATGTACTTGCAACACCTGCATCAGCCTTTAGTTCATTTAGACATAGAATTTATGTCAAATTTTGCAGATCACAACATTAATCTTCAATTCACAGCCAGCAGGGCAGCTCCAGGTGCTGAGTTTTGATGACGTGACTCAGGCGAGAATAGTTAATGCTCTGTTACATTGACTGGGGGCGACTGTGGCTAAGTGGCCGTCCTTCAATCAGAGGGTCGGCGGTTTGATCCCCGGCTCCGGCTCTGGTAGGCACATGTCGATGTGTCCTTGAGCAAGACACTTAACCCCAAAAAATTGCTCCCGTAGCTGTGCCTACGGTGTGATAGCATCTGAGTCGCTTTGGATTAAAGCGTCTGCTAAATGACTGTAATGTCTCAAGTCAGGGTAATAATAGGTCACTTCCTTTGCTCCAGGGAAGCTTGGATCTTTGCTTCTTGCGCCTGGGAGCAACGATTGGTGTGATATTCCTGATTGTGTACGTGTAAGCCTACCTTTGCCTTGGGCCAAGTTGCGGTTGAAGCCCAGCGGACTGACAAACTCAAATAGGAAGACGGCGATGGCTGTGAACAGGAGCAGCATCACAAACATCATCACCCAAACTGATGCACTGAAGGGCTCTGAGAGGGGGGAGAGAGGAAGGGAGGGGAGAGAGTTAAAGAGAAATTGAGTTCATGAGACAGAGTGGAGGAGCAGGAGATGCATAAAAAAGTGAGGGACGGAGAGAAAGGGGAGACAGACCTGGAGAAATAAAGGAGGAGATGTCAAAAAAAAGAGAACAGGCAGGATAGGGGCAGACAAAGCGAGGAAAAGATGATAGGGAAGACACAGAGAGGGGAGAAAAGGGAGGCAGACGGAGTGAGAGAGGGGGGAGGGGGAGGGAGAGGGAGAGTTAGTCACAGAGTTTGACGGAGCACATTTCCATATTTCTCATTATTCCCTTGGATGAGAGCTGAGAGAGGGAGAGGCCTGGGGAGGGGGGAGACGGCAGAGGAAAAGGGGGAGAGAGGAGAATCAAACCCACGAGTGGTCTGATGTGCCCTGTTGTGGGCATGTGTATGTGATCTATTTGTATGTGATCTGTGAGAGTGTGAGTCTGCATGTGTTTGGTGTGTAGCAGGGCAGGAGTTCAGAGATGCTGAACCCGGACAAATTGTATGTAAGTGCGTGTGTGCGTGCGTGTGTGTGTCACTGTATGTCTAAGTATGTGACTGCCAGGGTTAGCCAACCCAGAGAGATTGTGCACTGAGGTGCCTCTAATATGAGTGCGAGGGATACTGAACCGTCACTGATACCCTGGCCCAGGCTCAACACACACTAACACACACACACATGCATACAATGTGCTTT
>NW_022280058.1:1435875-1451101 GCF_004355925.1 Anarrhichthys ocellatus | reverse complement strand
CACACACACACACACATACTGACACATGGCTTGATACACAGGGACCAACACACGCATGGTCCAATACATCCCCTCGCTCCCTGTCTCGCTCCAATGACAATACAAGACATTAGGCAAGCACAGAGGAGTGCTTCAGTTTCTAGTCATCTGAACCACTGGAGGAGGAGGAGGAAGAGGAGGAAGAGGAGAGAAGATGAGAGAGGAGGAGGAGAGGATATTATCAAGGAAGCTTTGTCTGAGCTGACTTTTCGAAAAACAGCTGGCACACTCCGCTTCCTCCGCTCCGCCAGAAATATTAATGTGCTTAGGGTGTTGAGGCCTAGATAAAGTCAGAGTACAAGTGGAATTTGTCCAGCATATACTGTCTGATTAAAATATTCCATTTTATGCATGGGATTTTGCCAACATGTGAACATCTCCCTTTGTTTTCTGCTCCCTGTAGTCGGCTCACTGTGGGAGAGTCAGAGAAAAAGAGAAAAGAAAAAAACCTATGGTTAAGTAAGAACAAAATGAAAGATAGATTTACCGAGGAAGGCAGACGGCGAGACGGTCCCATTGCTACGTGACACCATGACGCTGATGCCAGTCTCCACAAAGGGCACAGAGAAGTCAATGGCCAGTGACCTCTCCTCGTTGATCGTCAATGAACCGACTGCCATCGCCGCCTTTTTATACACCACCTGGTGGACGGAGAATAGAATAGTTACAGCGAGTGCGTGACTCACCACCTACACTGACATATAAACATAGTCAGCTCTGTGAAAATTTGGACAACATCAAACAATTTGTCTTTGATACGTTTCTTACTTTTTATTTTGGATGTGAAATATCACAGTGACTGAGGGTATGAGCTCAGAATGTCAGCTATAGTTGGAGGGCATTTTCAGCCATATCAGATGAAAAGTAAAAATACAGCTGTCTTTTTCACTGTTCCACCACTTCTGGTTGTCTGAATGTATTCTGACAGACGGAGACTCTGCACATAAAGATGTTGATTTTAGTATGCAGTAAAATGTTATGTTTTTTTTTTTTTGATTTAATTGTCTAAAGGCTCCCAGCGGTCTGCTCACATAAACATTAACACAATCTATGGATCATATTGTCAGCTTCCATTATCAGACGTGTTATGTTTCACTTTCAACCTTTAGGGATTTTACTGTGAAAGCACTTAGCTTTAATTACCTCCTCCAACGAGGTTATGTTTTCGGTTCGGTTTGTTTGTCTGTTTGACAACAGAGTAATGGAAAAACTACTGGCCCGATTTTTATGAAATTTGGTGGAAGGGTGAAGCCAAGGCCAAGAAAGAACCCATTTGCTCTCCGCGCGCCCTCCTAGTTTAATCTTGGGTTTGAGTAAATCATTTCCAGAAAAGATAAACGATATTGACCAAGTGTAATCTGTGCTCTTAAATAATTGATTGTATGGAATTTAAAGCCCCAATGAGAAATAATATTGACGATATAAATTACAGTTAGAGTGTGACTTAGTGATGACAAATTAGCTTTTTGTAACCATTATTACATCCTATATCTTTTTGCCTCATGTCACAATGTATATTAAAATATTTGTGAGTCAACTAAAGAGCGATAGAAGCTTCCAATCCTGTGTCTTAAGGTGATTTGACATTTTTGTTTTACAATTGTATCACAGATTGTCACAGTCTACCTGAGCAGAGAATGCGGTTGCTCTCCCTCTGTGTGTGTTGTACTGCATCTGAGCCGCCCTGTTGTGCCCAATTGGCTAGATAGTCGCTGCCGCTATGCACTGCGCTCACACGGTGGGACCGCTGATAATGTAGTCCCGACCCTCTGCGTCATCACGGAAGCGTAGCACCCACCCTATGGTTCCCCGCCAGCACTGTTGCCATTGTTTGCACTGTTAGCACCGTTAGCTGCTTGCACCGTTAGCCGCCATTAGCCGCTATCTCCATGTTGAGAGCCGGTGATAATACATAATGCATATATTGATCTTCTCATCTTCCAAGAAGGCAAGTAAGCATGTTGATATTTCCCAATAATTACAAAGAGTCAGACCGATATGGTACGGTACTAAGAGAGAGACATGTAGGACGTACGTACCTCTCCAACCATGCCGTTCCACATATTGTTGATCTTCTTGCCGTGTTTTCCGTTTGAGACCAGGTAGAGGTCATAAGTGAACTTGACGTTCCTGGCTATCTTCTTCAGAATGTCAATGCAGAAACCTTTGCAGCACTGCTTAATGTAGGAACCTCCTGATGTGCTGTTACTGCAACACACGGACACACACACAATCAACAATTAGGTCATATTTTTTGACATTAGACGACATTTTAGAGTTGCTCAGGCGATTGTGTGGATTGTGAGTGTAACTGTACTCCTGCCGCCTGCTTGCTCCACATCTGTTGGTCCATCAAACTGTAAAACTAGAATTATGACAGTGCAGAGTAACCACGAATACTGCTCAAGGGCAGAGCGAGCTTATATGGAGTTTGTGAGTGTGTGTGTGTATGTGTTTCCCTCAGTCCTTGAAAACACAGGGGTATTGAGCAGATGCTGCTGGGCTTAAAATAGAGCTGGGCTCTGCAGAACAACCAACCTACATGATTAAAATATCAGCTGTCCTTCCCAGCGTCTCTCTCTTCGTTCCTTTACGCTGTCCTTTTCTCCCCTCCTCTTAAGTGTTTCACTGATTACGTCCGTAAGGGGGTACTTCTCTGAAACTCACAGCCTACCTACTGTACATACACTGAACAGCCAAACAGACATGATGCAGACAATGGAGACTGATGTTACAGTAAACTTTTGTGACAGCCCTCTCCGAGGACCTCGGAGCGGTGAACTAAACTGAATTGTAGGATCAAATGATACTCATAATCTATTAAACTCCACCAGCATTTTTTTTTAAAGTATTTCCATGAAAACTTTTTTCCGCTCCCGTGTCAAGCATCTCTGATGTACTGTAGCATGTATGAACTGGAAGCGTAAGTCTGTGACCTTTTCATTTGCCATGTTAGCTGATTCAAGAGAAAGTTCATAAAGACCTGAGGAATTCACACGCAGAGAACAACTGTCAAAGAACTGAATCATCAAAGGATTAAAACGTCTTTTAGCAGCAGTCGACTGTATCTGCGGCACAGCATAGTGTGTGTGTGAGAAAGATGGCATAGTATTTAAACAAACATCTTTGTGTGTGAGTCTTTCTATGTACAGAGTGTGCCCCAGGTGTTCTAATGCACATATAATGTATACATTAGCTCTCCCAGCTGAGTCCTCTCTGTGTCCTTATGTCACTGTGTAAACACACAGACTCCCCGAGATACCCATACAGTACATCTGTTTGATTCATGCCATACTTTTGTAATAACAAACACAAATAAAATGGAAGTAGTGACTGAATAAAGTGTGGCACTTATGGATGGTTGGATGAATGTACGCATGGATGGACGCACGGATGGCTGGACACGGAAAAAAAGCAAATGTAAACGAAGGCCCCCGAAGAGACTAGTCATCTTGGCCCGTGACCGCTGAGACTTCTACGGCGATCGCTTCGGAGGAAGGTTAAGAAATCAGGTCACAAGTTAAACTTTCCATGCCCGGTGATTCAGTTGTCTAATTGTCCGTGCCTACAGTGTCGTGACTACATGGGTCAGAAACTCAATAGTTGTTGTGTTGCGTCTTCTGTCTGTCGTCTCGGGTCTATCTGACACAAAGGCTTTAATATGGTGGATTCTGTTTGTTTAAAAGAAAAGTAAATAAATATTGCAAGAGAGTAATTAGAGTTGAGTTTTTTTTTGCACTTTCCCTGTGGTCCTTATGTCATCCTGTTTTATCCTATCCTAATTGCTGTCCTGAACAATGGAACTATTTTCTATTGTCTGGTAGAAATGTTGACATTCATTGAAGTCATGACAATAATGCTGTTGGAGATGAGTAGAATACTGGAGAAAAGATGGATTTTAGTTGAGTATTTGGACTGCGTTGTGGCCAAGTTATCAACCAGAAGATGCAGATGCAGATGCTGAGCAAGTGGCAAATAAACATGCAGCAATTATGATTAATGCTTATGTACTCTGAACTGGCTGTATACAGATATGCTCAGATGTGAGCTAAATTGTAGAAATTAGCAGAGAGAAACAATGCTCTTGTCATGGAGAGGCTCTTATTGAGGTGTCCACATAGTGCAGATAATTGGAGCAAAACCTAACATGTCGAAGAACTCAAGGGAAGCTTCTTTGAGAAAGTTTAGCTTTTCCAGACTATTTGAGAAATATCTCTGCGTTGCTTACACTTTCAAGAAGGCCTGCAAAACATTTCAGCCACGATAAACCGGCTTTCAAGTGATTTTCAAAAAGGAGAGTGCAATTATATTTATATTATAAGAGGGCTTTAAGCTCTAAAAGCGTAAGACATACATGTAGAATATGTAACACAGCTACACTGTAGATGTGAAAAAATGACAAGGGAAAAGTGACAAATTAAATGCCCAAATGAATCGAAAAATGGCTTTAAAAAAATGTATGTTTTATACGTATGATATCTATTTTCACCGTGATAAGAATTTCAATCTGTAGGAACTTATATTATTTGTAACAAAGGAGGATTTAAGCTGTTCAGCCCACTGCTATTGTTTCAGTGGAGAAAGTGTTATAATATGCAGTGAGGTGGTGAAGTATTAAACTGTATACATACAGTACATTAAGGAATAGCCACATTTGACGAGGTAGCACAACAGAGTCAATACATAATTTGTGAAACATTTCCATTCCATTAGCTGATGCTGTTATTGCGAACGACAGTGCACACGACAGATAATGAAATATTCCTGTGATCCTGAAGTGATCACGTCTGATAAAGATATGCTAATGACTATGGAATCGTCTAAGTAAACAGAAGTGTTCAGTAGGTGCAGAATAAGGATATGGAAAATGGGGATATTCAGGGGATTAAGGGCTTTTTTTTTTTTTTTTAACAATAGAAAATCTGGAGTAATTGTGCTGTCCCGCCTGAAGTGGGAAGGACATGCCACTATTGGGGAGCCGCAGAGAGAAGAGTCAAGGCCAGGTGAAACGATGACGTAGCTGCCGCAGGGAGTGGAGAGCTAAGTGGCCGGTTGTAGCAGAGCACAGACCACAGGCTGGCAAATACGGTAAGACCATTGCCTGCAGATATACCCGTGCGACTCTCTAAGGAGCCTTGAATGCCAGGACCAGCATTTAGAATTTGATGTGAACAGCCACAGGCAGCCTGCGGGGAGGGAGGGGAGGGTATATATGTGGGGAGGCAACAAAGGAGAACTTGGGGAGGTTGCAGACAGGGCAGGCTGCAGCGGATGGTTTGTAGCTGCTGAACAGAATACTTTACGAGCCTGGCTTGGTGGGAGTTGCAGTAGTCCAGATGGGAGATGACAAAAGGTTGAGCTGCATCCCACATGAAACATCTTTTCATTTTCTGTCTCAAGCTGGGATTTATGTATTTATTTAGCGTTTTTTGTAACAGGGACACTGCACATCCATAGACATAACTGTACGTGTGTTAACCAAAAGGCTGCTTTTCATCCCTAGAATGGAAGCCAAAGTTGGGCATAAAGATTTGAATCTCATGAGCAACTAAACAACTCATTTTTTAACCTCAATCACTACTGAACACTAAAACAATAAATTTAAGGCATTTAAATGTTTTACTTTGAGAACCATCTCTATTTCCGTTGTTTAATTTAGGCCTACAACTAACGATTATTTTCATTATCATCTAATCCGCAGAATGTTTTCTCAATTAATTGATTATTGATCGTTTGGTCGATAGAATGTCAAAAAATAATTCAAAGTGCCTGTTACAATTTCTTAGCGCCAAATGGGAGGACAAAGGGAACTTCAAACCACAGACAATCAGATAAATGGTTTTCAATGTGAATTACTTCAATTCTTCTGGTTCAGTCATATTCAAATGTCAATATTAAGTTTTTCATAGTGGTTACATTTCATAATTAAGTGTTCAGCTGCTGATAAGAATCAAATCATTACTTTATTTGCTTCCATCTGGCCACATCTTAAATAATGTAGGAGTCAAAAACTAGATAAAAATAAAGAGTACAAATATAAACAAAATTGAAATATGCAACCTTGCAGAACATCAATGAGATGAGAATTTGAGTCTCTATTTACCACAAAGGGAAACAGCAGCATTACTAATTATTAATTAGTAATTGTATCATCAAAAACAGCACAAAGAAAATCACACTGAATTAATGGAACAATTAAAACAAAGAGCACAATGGGCAACACATGCAATTACAGTGATAGCAGAAACAAAAATCAAGTACACCGACAGATTGGTATTAGCGAGCTGACAGCAACAGAGAGCAATTAATTATTAACGCTGACAGAACTGATTATCCATGAACCAAATGGTACTGTGCCGGCATGTGTTAAACTCTCTGACAGAAGTTGGAAAAGAGTTTTACTCCTGTACAACACTGACGAAGAACACAAAATAGTGAGTAACGTCAGGGAACATCACTGATGTACATCTTTGCTGCCTCAGCTGACTCGTTATATATGAATCTGAAATTAGCTGCAGTTAATTTGATTTGTATACAATGCAACACCTTTATCTCTTCTCCTGACAAAACACACCTGGGGCAACACAAGACCGATTTGTCTCGGTAAAGAACATATAGTGACAACCAAGTTTTAACATGGACTATTGAGATTGTGAGTTTAGTATTAACTTGTGTTTCAGCACCACCATGTGATTGTATTAGATTGTCAGCCACATACATTTGGATTTCAGTCTCGAGGACAAACAGATGATGAGTCATTATTATATAAAGTAGAAATGAGTGGGCCCAGTATGAAGCCTTGTAGAACAAAAGTGGACAAGTAAAGGTCAGCTGATTGACGAGGATGTTCTGAGACAAATTGAGACCGGTTTGAGAGCTATCATTCTATTCAAAGTAGAAACGACTAGTGGGAAGATTACAGGGGAACTAATTGAGTGTCGAATGCTTTCCTGAGATCAACAAACAACTTTGCTGATTCCACCTTATTTATTCAAATACGAAGAACAAATAAGTACCTGTCTATGGAACGCCATTTGATCATTTATTCCCCATTTGCATGTTGCACACTAGTTACCGTGTTGGCCTGAGGAACTGTAACTAGGTAACTAATGGCTGCATGTTGCAGCTTACAGAATGTAAAGGCTGACTAGTAGTCTATTTTGACCTTACTAGTTAACTAGTGAAGTGCTGCATCTGTCATACAATACTAGTCAAACTAGTTAGGTCAAAATAGACCCCCAACAAGTCAACTAGTCAGCATTTTCGCTTTGACTAGTCAACGAGTAAGAGAAAGTGTGTGTAACTAGTTAACTAGTCAGGTTAAAATGACACCTAGTCAATCAGTAAACATTTTGAGCCTCACCAGTTAATTAGTAAGTCATTCGTGCAACTAGTGAGCATTTTGTCTTTCAATAGTTCAACTAATAAACACTTAAGGCCTCACTAGTAAACTAGTAGAGTCAAAAGACACTACAACTAGTTAAGCAGTGAGCATTTTGGTTTAGTTCAACTAGTGGAGGAAACTGACATCATCTGATATCAAGGACTTCCATACCTGTCTGACCTCCTGAACCACCTCCAGTTGAGGGATTTGAGCATTTTCTTAGCAACATTGAGCCTGTATGAGCAGTGGGTTGGTGCTGTGTATTTGTTCACATGGCGTGTTTGTCTACTTACTCTCTGAGATGCTTGCGGCAGGGCACAGAGTTTCTCACGCAGGTGCCGGTGAGGATGTCCACATTGTCGACAATGACGAAAGGTTTCTCCTCCAGGGTGACGATGGAGAGATGGTTTTCATCTGCATCCTCATCCCCGTGGGAGTTATACCTCGGCCACACTGGGAACATCAGTGACAACGTCCCGTTCTCCCAACGGCCCATCTGTGTGTGTGTGTGTGTGTGTGTGTGCAAAACACACAAAAACAAAATCAGGGCTACCATCTTCATTAAAGTGGTTTGACTTTTTAATTTCCGTGCTCTTTTGCAAAACCACTGTGTTCATTTGTTACCTTCTCCCACTTCCTTTCACTATTCAGGACGATGACAACCAATTTGGGGTTGGCCTGGTAACCATCTGGAGTAAAGGATAAGTCGCGCCCTTCATTCCAAACATGCATCATGTGTCTGAAACAAATGGGAGAGTAGGAAGCTGTTATTTGCTTTGGGTTTGCATCTGTTTGAGTGTTTGTGAGTCTGTGTGCACAAGAGCAGATACATTTGAAATAACAAGTAAAGCAGTCTATAATCACGGCAAGAGTATCCACTTCAAATCAATGCCGTCTTCACCCACTGTGTGTGCATGCGGGCCTGAGTGTTTATGTGTGTGTGAGCATCTCTTTGTGTGTAGGAGTGGGAAGAGTCAGAGGCCACATATCTCTCCAATCAGCATTCTGCATTGATTTCTCCACAGATAATACGCCTGAAAGACAAGTCACTGGTGCAACAAGGCTGCCCTCACTCTCTTACTCACAACAGTTATCTTGCATACGCAAACAGATCCTTTGCTGAAACATTTACACATTCGCTAAAGTGAAGCAGTAGAGAGGAGGAAATGAACCAGTATCACTCACAGTGATATGGGATTAAGAATACACTTGCTCCAGTAAAACCATTTTCAGAAGGCGAGGATGTTCTGAGTGGTAAGACTGGGATGAGAGCATGAATACCCACTGGGGGGAAAAGAGGCCTGTCTAGGGAAGTTTACTAAAAAGGCCAAATAACACGAGGGACAGCAGCTGCCCAAAACAGACCACAATTTTTTTGTGGATGCCTTGTGTTCTGTCTTATTACAAATAGCTTGATTCATTTTGACACAGTGTCAAACACGGTTTCCACGAGTAATCCCGTATGACCGAAATATCAACTGACTAAAATAGAATATTTCAAAAGTCAAAGATCTGCAGCTTTTTATCTGCTTTACAAACATTTTTGTATTTGGCGCACGAGTCCCCTTTTATATGTATATATTGTTTGGTAGCACTTTCTATGACGCCCATGTCGGCAATGCATTATAAACATACTATAATGTGTTCTTATAGCATTGTATTATTATAGTTATAAGCACTCGTAATAAATAATATTGCTATTCACAATGCTCTACAATAGCAATCATAACACATTATAAAGCATTTTATAATGACTTACAAGGTCAGAGTATCACAATAACTTATAATTGTCATTCACTGACATATTTGTTTGGCAAAGATCAGAGTGTATTACTATAATTGCCATAGTTTTTTTCCTTCACTGTCATAATGCATAATAATGTGATCATACTTTACTCTAAGTAGTCATTGGGTGCTTTAAGTGAGGTCACGTAAGTCTTGAAGCACGAGCAAATATGATTCATTACAAACTGGTTACAAATCACTTTAAGTGGTCATTGTTTGCTTTTAGTAGAGTGAAGAATGATCCATAAATGTAAAATGTCAGTGAGTAACCAGCTATTATAAAGTATGAAATTTGATCCTACAAGCCAATAAAAACAGGAGTTAAAGCAGACTAAGATTGTGTGAGCAGGTCAGAGCATGAAGAGAATCTTTCGAGTGCTGTTTGACATGCGCCCTGCAGGTGAAAACTATAATAATTGTACTCTGACACACATAAATATTGTTGTTTGGAGAGTGGATTAGAGAGAGGTACATTAATCATCTGTTTGCACAAAGACTTGGAGACAGGCCTGTGCTCTATTGAAGCAGGCTCCACTCACACGGAGTAAAGAGTAAATAAAAGGTCCCTGTCTCCCTCGCATACAGGCACTGCACAAATCCCAAACAGCTGTGCCGGAGGGTAGACCCTCTCTCAGCAAACACAAATAATTAAACATAAACCTACAAAGTTACACATAAGAGACTTTTCTGTGCTGCATAGATGAACCTGCCTTTGTCATTATAGGTTGAAATGCTATCAGTGACATGTCAGGTTTTTGTGTTTGAAAAGCCTTCGTGGTTCAGCAGGTGATGCCCTTGTCACAGTGCATTGCCACAGCTGAATACATACTGTATAGCGGAAACACTGTTGCAGTCTATTCTGGGAAACTGCTGTCTCCTCCTATTTCAGGTTTGTTACCATTTTTGGGAGAAGATTTTGATTTAAACGGATGAGGCTGGTGTGTTTTTGAAGCATGTGAAACAGGCAGATTATTCTTCATACATTCATATTTGTGTGTGTATTCCTGTCATTTTGTGATCCTGTGTGATGTCAATAAAACAAGATGTCTAGCTACATTAAAGAGGCGTTCAGCGGCTTTTAAATTACTGAGTGCAAAATGATTTGCATTGCCCAGAAATTCAATGTCCATTTTAATAGCAGCATCAGCCACATGACCGAAAAAAAAAAAAAAAAAAGACCTGCGTTTGCAAATAGCATCTTTCAAACGTGGGTCCACTTACTGTATGTGTGCAGAACATGTTCCTCTTTTTGAAGTGCTTGGGTAGCCATTGTGTAAGCACTTTCTAAAGGTATGAATAAAGAACGAGGGGAGGCTCTTCCCAACTTCTGTATTGTGGCAGGGAGCATCTTTTCAGAAAACAGTGACAGCTTAGGGGTTTGCATGGTACAGTGGTTCCATCAAATAGAATAACCTTTCGAAATGTACTACCAGGACAAACCTGAATAAAACCCTGTGCCACTGTGAAGACCACATAAGCTGAACTAGAGTCTGGGATATTAATGCCTGTCAGGCAAGAATGGCGGGGAATCCAACGGGGCTGATAATGACTTTTAAGTGCCAGATTATTTTGTCCTATTCCTCTCCACCTCACGTTGTTTATACACACTGCGGCAAGATTGTATCTAGACTAATGTATGCAGACTTCTGATCACAGCCTCGCCACTTGCAAATCGGGGTAGGGGGGGAATCCAACCTGTCAGTATATTATCACAAAAATTGGCTGCAGTTGTTTTGACAAATATGCAAATTACATTCAATAAGTTAAAATGAGGTACCTCTGACAGAATGAGGAAAAGATTATTTCCAAAAAAAAGGTGTGTGCTCCTATTGAAGTCTGAGTTATATTGGATCAACCTGTCAACAACGCCGGTATTGTATATGCTTTGATATATACTGTAATGGGCTAATAGAGAGGAATGGGATAATAAAGCCATACTGGTGAAAATCACATTGTGGCTCTCATTCTAATGAGGCAACTCATAAGTCATCATAGATGTGCAGAGCCTAGCAACCTGACCTCCATGTATTCAGTCAGTTCTGTATCAGTGTCTGAATTAATAATCATATTTTAGCCACTGAATACCTCATATTCAAGATGTAGTCACAATATCACACCAAAAAAACCCTGAAAGGAAGCAAAGCTGCTACCAGATTCTGCATCTGTGCCTTTACGATTGTGGGTGTTCAGTATGAATGTGTGTCTGTGCGGGCACATTTGTCCCCCCTTCTGGTTTGAAAGATTTGACTCGTCACAGAGACTTCAGAGAGGAGTACATACACTCGTACTAGTATGCATATGTGCATGTAGACACACACACACACACACACACACACACACACACACACACACACACACACACCTACCAACACATACTGCCACAGAGCCCCGTAACAAGAAGAGAGAGAACAAAGCTAGTAAAAGCTGCTTTAATCCTGACTTAATGACACCCAGTCATGTGAAGTAAGGTACGCACACACACACACACACACACACACACACACACATACACACACACACACACACGGTAGGGTCTAGTTAACACAAGGCAGCAACAACACAGAGGTCCGCCTGAAGTGCAGTTCATTGTCGCTCGGTTAAGGCAGCAGAGTGAGCTCAAACACAGAGTAGCCATGTACACAACGGCTAATAGTGTTAAATGTCATTAGACATCACAGTGTTTAACACTTCTGTCATCTCTACTTCTTCTCTCTTTTCTAGCCCTCTCATTAGAGCATTAAAAAGACTTATGTAACACGGCTCAACACCCAGCTACAAAGACGAGCAGAGTTATGCAAGTCCCTAGACCTTGATCTCCTCACACTCTCACACTTTCACACACACATGCACAGACCTGCGCAGGGCGCTAGGTGGGAGCTTCCCGGGGCTCCTGTCTGACGGTGTGCTGTAGCAGCTGCCCTGGGCTTCTGGCAGCTCCCCCTTCTCCCGCAGCATGGCGGTGGCTGCGGAGGAAATGATGCCCACCCCATCACGCACCCGCGTGTCCAGCGGGTAGTCCCAGTCGTCATAGGACACAGAGATCATACCCAGGGGAAACACCTGAGAGGGAAGGAGGAGATCTGAGAGGTGGCACATATGGTGTGAAGGATTCAATTTGACTCTTTTTTTTTGCCCCAGTTTTAAACATCCATGTCTCTCAAAGGTGTCAATCAGATGATGTAATGGTTCCATGTGCCTTCCTGAAATAATTCATATCTGGATATCACATTAGTGTGAGCAGACTGTGTATATTTCCACAAACTGAACTGCTCATTCAGGTAACGCCTACATCTTGAAACTGTCAAAATAAAAGAATTGAAAAACCAAATAGCTCACTAAGTTTGTCTCTATAAACCAGACTGAGGAAACATTTAAAAAAAAAAAAGCCAGCACGCTAGTCTCTCAATCTAGCCTGCAATATTTTGTTTTTACTTTTTAATTTGCCACAAAATGTGGAATCAGATCTTTGTAAAAGAGACGTAAAAACCCAACATAAAAGGGACTTGAGGATGATGGACAAGGAAAGGAGGAGGATAAACATTTGAGAGGCTCTTGAGAAAAGGTAAGCAAACATTGGATATATTTTGAGTATTAATGTGAGGGGAACATTTGAGCAGATTATACTTTGAATTATGTATGCACATATTTATATCCTATTTGGATAAGAGCTACGTTGCTGTTCTTCTTTTTGAGAGTGAATGTGTATGTAATGCTGTCAAACATCCTATTTAGGGGCTAAGCAAATGTTTTCAGAGAGAGACGAATGTAAACAAAGCAGTAAACTAAAAATATGATATGGTAATATGGCTTAAGGGAATAGTTCCACATTTCGGGAAATATGCTTATTTGCTTTCTGGATAGATGGAAAAAATTGATACCACAATATTTGTCTGTTAATATGCAGAGAGTTCGCTTAGCTTAGCACAAAGACTGCAAACATGTGGAAACAGCTAGTGTAGCTCAATACGCAGGAAACAAAACCTGCTGTCCAGCACCTCTAAAGCTCACTCATTAGAATGTTATATCTAGTTTACTCAGAACAAAACTATGTGAAAACAAAGCGGTTTTGTGTCGGACTATTTCTTGGCGGGGAGCAGTAATAACCTGTAGTTATATACAGGAGAGGTAGCAGATGACCGGCAAAAAACCTGGAATTAAAAACACTGCACGTCTTGTCAAACCACTCAGAAGTGACCACCTGTTACTATATATGGGGCCTCACTATACCTCGGGGGTAAAGTCTGGGTTGCCAGTGGTGAGACTGGACACAATCCAGATGTAACCAGCTCCTATCAGGCCCAAAGAACGAGCTTCCTCGAGTATGTACCTGTGAAGGAGTAGAATCGGAGAGTGAATACAAATCCACTGCAGAAATTTGGCAGTGTGTGACAGAGAGACAGGAACAGTAACAGAAAATACACTCACACAGCCTCATCCTTGGAGCAGTACAGCAGTATAACAGGACTCTGGATCCTCTTGAGTGCAATGTGTGATTTTGAGTTTGGGTCGCCATCTACAGCATCTAGAGTCACCACGCTCTGGAGGTCCCAGCGCACAAAGCTGTAACAATACACCATTAAAGAAATACAAAGTACTTAATCATGTCAGCTGCCGTAAATAAAGGTTTGGGATGAAAACAGAGAGTGAGCGTGTGCACATCTGTGTGTGTGTGTGTGTGTATGGGGGGGGTATTAATTACCTGTGGTCCACAGTTGTCTTTAGTGTGCTGATGAAATCCTGGTACCCGGGGAACTTGGAAGTGACGATAGAAAAAACATGCCAGTCATACTCCTCCATGATGGAGAGCATGAGCAGAGCCTCCTGCTGCAGAGCGGCGCCGAACTGGAAGAACGTGGACTTCTCATCCTGCAATGACAAACAGGCCAGCAGCAGAGACAGTCAGCAGATTTGTCTTAGGAACTGAATTAATTGCAGAGAAGAAAGAAAGGAAAAAAAAAAACAAGAGCTGGAATGAGTGAGTGCGTGAGTGCAAATCAGACTCAAAAACCTGGTGGAATTAAAACCATTTTCAATTTTGTAATCAGTGAGTCAGACGCGGAGTACGACTGAGATAAGAGAGAGTGTAAGCGTTAGAAGAACGAATGAGGGAAAATGGGACAGTGAGGACGAGATACTGAGAGATTGAGTCAACAAGTTGGACTGCACTGCAAGAGAGAGTGACTGCTGGCAACACGAGGGCCCGACTGGTCGGCGTTAACGGCCTCATAACTCACACGTTTGATTCACTTCGACGCTTAATAGCCAATAAAACAACGGCCATACATTGTCTCAAAACCTAATTGAGGCAAATAACAAGGCTCTTCCTGGTTGCTCATTGTGTCTGAGGCTGTATTATTGAACTGGCTTAATGTATTAAATGTACCACAGAAAGAAATATCACCGTCTTTAATGCTGAACATCATTTTTCTGTGGTACACTAACTATGAAAGATATGGCATCATTTCTTAGCGATGTCATTGGAAGTCAAAGGATATCCTCTATATCAACTTTGCCTCCAAATTTTCCAGCATTGATTCCCAATGCTATGTACAGTTAAATCATTGTGTCTCAGCATCGGAGGGAAACTGGGGGTCAGCGTGAGAGCGAGAGGCAGCGGCAAGCATTACCAAATGCAAAAGCAAACAGAATGAAACCCAAAGTGAGTGTGAAATAATTTGCTAATGATTGCTGAATGCATGTTTGCATAAAGTGTAAGCTGAGTTTCCCCCTGGGGGACACAACAAATAGACAGTGACACAGCCCATCCACCAGAGAGGAGAGAGGAGGAGCAGACAGGCAGAAAAAGAAAAGGCTGAAGGGGAGAAGAAGAAGGAGAAGAAAAATGTTCCAGTCCTGTGAGTGAGATTGAGATACCTGCCGCAGGAAGAGGTGGAAAAGGAGTGAGAGTCTTGGGAGAAAAAACTAAGACTGACACAAACAACAAACCTCCTCGCAAGTTCCCTCTTTTTCTCACACACACACAAACACACACACACACACACATGCGCTGACACCCCT